>NW_016942519.1:0-1104 GCF_001483705.2 Eufriesea mexicana | reverse complement strand
TACATCTAGCCACACATGCATCTGTACATACGACCTGCCATCCATCCATGCATCTGTTCTTCTACCCATCCATTCACCCACTCTTCAGTTCATCCACCCATCCATTCATCCACCCGCAAGTCCATACAGACATACATCTATCCCTCCATTCTTCCATCCATCCATACATCATCCCATCCATACATCCATCGGTCCATGCATACATCCATCCATTCATCCATCCACCAATCCATCCATCCATGTATACATCCATGCACACATCCACACAAACATACATACATTCATCCATGCATCCTTACGCTCATGCATCCATACATCTGTACATCAATACATCCATCCATCCATATATCCTGCCATCCACACATACATCCGCCCATACATCCATCCATCCATACACCCATACATGCGTTCATCCATACATTCATACATCCGTACATACATCCTTCCATACAACCATCCATCGATACATCCACCCATCCATACATCCATCGATACATACATCCATACAACAATCCATCCATCCATGCAGCCATACATCCATACATACATAAATACATACATCTATACAAACACAAATCCATTCGTCCATAAATACATCCATACACACATGCTTCCATACATCCATACATACATCCGTACATACATCCATACATCCATACATACATCCAACAATCCGTCCATCCATCCATACATCAATACATACATCAATACATACAACCATCCATTCACGCATCCGTACAAATGTACATCCGAAGATCCACAAATCCGTGCATCCATCAATTCGTGCATCATTACATCCATACATCCATACATCCATACATCGATATATACACACATACAAACATCTATACATCCATACATCCATTAATCCATCCAACCATACATACACCCATACATACATCCATACATACATCCACACATCCGTCCATCCATACATCCATCCATTCATTCATCCATCCCTCCATACAAACATACATCCATAAATCCATACATCCATACAAATATACATCCATACATCCATACACCCGTACATATAGCCACGCATACATGCGGCCACCGATGCGTCCATCCATCCATTCATTCATACACAAATCCATCCATAAA
>NW_016942518.1:0-502 GCF_001483705.2 Eufriesea mexicana | reverse complement strand
CCATACATTCATGCATCCATACATTCGTCCATCCGCACATCCATCCATCCATAAGTAAACCCTACGATACATTAATTCATCCATACGTCCACCCATCCTTACGTCCACCGATCAATACATCTAGCCATCCATACATCCATCCACCAATCCATCCATCCATCCATACGTACATACATACATCAATACATCCATCCATACATACATACATCCATACACCCGTAAATCCATAAATTCGTACATCCATACGTCCATACATCCATACATCCATACATTCATACATGCATACAACCATACATTCTTTCATCCATACATTCATACATACATACATCCATACATGCATTCATGCATACATACATACATCCATACATCCATGCATCCATCCATCCACACATCCATCCATTCATACATCCATATATTCATGCATCCATAGATCCATAAGTCCATCCATCCGCACATCCATCCATCCATACATCCATCAATCCATACATCCATACATATATAC
>NW_016942517.1:0-549 GCF_001483705.2 Eufriesea mexicana | reverse complement strand
AAGAAACGTAACCAAGCCAATCTTAGCCTAACTAAACCTAACGGGACGAGTCCAGCTTCGCTTTCCTCCACACCGCCATGCAGTACATATTATAGCCCAGAGCGCGGAAGTCCATACAACAGCAATGTTTAGCAGAAGTGTCAAAGTTACCCTAACCTATCCCAGACTTGCCTAATTTAACCAAGCGTAACCCAACAAAGCATAGCGTGCCGGGACCATTATTGGTGGCCTCCCCACAGCCACGCGGAGCCTAATAGAGCAGAGTAGAGTGCAGAAATTGACCGCCTTACAGTTTACAGCACAAAATTCGAAGCTGTCCTAGACTAACCTAACCAAGTATAGCATCGCCTATCGTAACCAAACACCACATAACCGCCCTAAACCTCTATTGCTGACCTCCACAGAGCCGGGCAGAATATACTTGAGCACAGCAGATCACAGAAATCCGCCGCGTTGCATTGTAAAGCACGGAAGTAAGGATAACCTAGCTCAACCTGACCAAACCTAAGCCATTCGAACGCAGCATAACTCGGCATAAGGTGCCGAGAT
>NW_016942516.1:0-430 GCF_001483705.2 Eufriesea mexicana | reverse complement strand
CAATACAATTGAATTTTCCATTCAGATTCTACTGCTTTGCAATAGCTATAGCACGCCAATAGAGTCTCTCCTTCTTATTTATGCAAGAAAGTTTGCTCAAACGATATTTGCCGAAAATGTCTATAAAATTGAATTTTCCAGCCAGATTCTATGGCATTGCAACGGCTGTAGCACGCCAATAGAATCTTTCCATCTTATTTACGCAAGGAAGTAAGCTCACCACGATATTAGTCGAAAATGTCAATAAATTTGAATTTTCCAGCCAGATGCTACAGCATTGCAATGGCTATAGCACGCCAATAGAGTCATTCCTCCGCATTTATGCAACAAAGCTAGCTCAAGACGATATCAGTCGAAAATATATATGAAATTGAATTTTCCAGCCAGATTCCATAGCATTGCAATGGCTAGAGCACGCCAATAGATTCTT
>NW_016942515.1:0-652 GCF_001483705.2 Eufriesea mexicana | reverse complement strand
AAAAGATGTGTACCGCTCAAGAGTCAGATCTTCCCGGTCCTAACTTAGCCAAACGTGACACACTCAAACGTGTCCTAACTCAACCTAACGTGCCGAGACAAATATTGCTGTTCTCCGCAGAGGCAAGCAGAGTATGGTAGAGCGAAGTAGAGCGTAGAAATAGACTTAATAGACTGCATTGCAGTGAATAGCACAAAAGTTAATGATAGCCCGACCAAACATATCCCAGCCTAACACGATCAAACGTAACATAACTCAACCTTACGTGCCGAGACCACTACTGGTGGCATACCCAGAGCCAAGCGGAATATACTCGGGCCACAGTAGAGCGCAGGAATACGCGTGTTGCAGTGTATGGCACATAAGTCAAATATACTCCGACCTAAAGTGACATTACCTAACCTATCCAAAGGCAGTGTAACTCATCATGACTTGTCGATGCCAATATTGCTGGCATCACCAGAGTCAAACAGGGTATACTAGAGCACAATGGAGTGCAGAAAGCCAACAATCAGTGCACAAAAGACAAAGGTAACATAACCCAACCTGACCAAACCTAACCAAATCGAACGTAGAGTATTCAAACCTGACGAGACGAAACCTTTATTTCTGGCCTCCACAGAAACAGGAAGAGTATACTGGAGCACAGTAG
>NW_016942514.1:0-578 GCF_001483705.2 Eufriesea mexicana | reverse complement strand
GATGCCGGCAATAGTTGTCTCGGCGAGTTAGGTTGAGGTACGATGCGTTTGGTTAGGTTACGGTAGCCATGGTATGGTTTGGATGGCTTCAACTATTGTGCTGTACACTGCCATTTGGTGGATTTCCGCTCTCTACCCTTCTCTAATATGCTCTGATTTGCGCTGTTGTGGCCAGTAATAATGATCTTCGCAAGTGAGTCTGAGATAGGCTATGTTCGGTTAGGTTACGCTTGGTTAGGTTAGGAACGGATAGTCTTGAGTTTTGCGCTATACACTGTTATTCGGACGATTCCAGCGTCCTACATTGCTCTACTATAGTCTGCTTAGCTCTCGTGAGTCCAGCATCGACTTTCGTGGCACATCAGGTTCTGTTACGTTACGTATGCTTACGCCACGATTGGTTAGGTGTTGATAGGGTACCTTTGACTTTCGTACTATACACCGCTATTCGGAGGACCTCTATGCTCTACATTGCTGTACTAGCGTCTACATGAATGTGTGGAGGCCGGCAATCGAGGTCACGTTCGGCCGTGTTAGGTTAGCGCAAGCTTGGTCAGGGTAGCTTTGACTTCCGTGCT
>NW_016942513.1:328-555 GCF_001483705.2 Eufriesea mexicana | reverse complement strand
ATTGCAGTGCTATAGAATCGGCCTGGAATATTCAATGTTATTGATATTTTCCGCTAATATCGTTGTGAGCTATCTTTCATGTATAAATAAGGGGGAAAGATACTATTGCCGTGCTATAGCCATTACAATGCCATAGAATCTTCCTCGAAAATTCAATTTTAGTAACAATTTCGACTAATATCGTTGTGTGGTAACTTTCTTTTATAAATAAGGAGGAAAGATACTAT
>NW_016942513.1:0-305 GCF_001483705.2 Eufriesea mexicana | reverse complement strand
TGCTTTTGAATCTGCCTCGAAAATGCAACTTTATTGACATTTTCCACTAACATCGTGGTGAGGTAGCTTTCTTGCATAAATAATGAGGAAAGAATATATTGGCGTGCTATAGCCATTGCAATGCTGTAGCTTCTGGCTCGAAAATTCAACTTCATTGACATTTTCGTCTAATATCCTTGTGAGCTCACATCCTCGCATAAATAAGCAGGAAAGATACTAATAGCACGCTATACCCATTACATTGCTGTAGAATCTGCATCGAAAATACAATTTTATTGACATTTTCGACTAATATCGTGGTGAGG
>NW_016942512.1:0-494 GCF_001483705.2 Eufriesea mexicana | reverse complement strand
AACGTGATGAGGCCACAATTGCTGGCCTCCCAAGGCCAAGCGGTAGATGCTAGAGCAAAGATGCATGCAGAAATCAACCGAATAGCAGTGATGAAAGTCAAGGCTATATTGTCCTAACATTGCCAAACGTAACGTAATCGAAAATAACCTTCCTGAACGTAACTGCCGAGACCACTGTTACTGGCGTACACAGAGCCAAGCAGAACAAGTTAGAGCACGGCAGAGCGCATAAATCCATCAAATGACAGTGTATAGCGCAAAGGTCATTGCTACCTTCTCTTAACATAGGCAGCCGTAACATAACCGTGCGAAACACAACTAAAGCTAATGTGCCCAGGACATTTTTGCTGGCCTCGACATAGCCACGCAGAACATACTACAGGAGAGTCGAGCGATGAGGTCCATAAAAATCTCAGTGAATGGCAGAAAAGCCAAAGATATCCAAACCTAACCCAAACAGACGTAACATGACCGAAGGTATCCAAACTCGAACC
>NW_016942511.1:0-448 GCF_001483705.2 Eufriesea mexicana | reverse complement strand
ATAGACCTATCCTCTGGCAAGTAGATGGCTGTACTTGCCACTGGATTGAAGGCGTCAGGCGATCTAATTACGAAGCTATGACATCTTATAGATTTTGAGTAGACTTATTCTCTGCCAAGTAGATGGCTGTGCTTGCCATTGCATTGAAGGCGTTTGGCGATCTATTCACCAAGCTATAAGGGGTTATAGATTTTGATTAGACCTATTTTCTGGCAAGCAGAGGTCTGTACATGCCACTGGATTGAAGGCGTTGGGCGACCTATTCACCAAGCTATAACAGGTTATATATCTTGAATAAGCTTATTCTCTGGCAAGTAGATGGCTGTTCTTGCCATTGGATTGAAGGCGTTAGGCGATGTATTCACCAAGCTATTACAGGTTACACATTTTGGATAGACCTATTCTCTGGCAAGTAGATGGCTGTACATGCCATTGGTTTGAAGGCGTT
>NW_016942510.1:0-938 GCF_001483705.2 Eufriesea mexicana | reverse complement strand
CTACAGCACGCCAATAAAATCCTTCCTCCTTATTTATGCAAGAAAGTTAGCTCACCACGATATTAATCGAAAACGGCAATAACACTGAATTTTACATCCATATACTATAGAATTACAATGGCTGTAGCTCGCCAGTAAAATCTTTCCTCCTTACATATGCAAGAAAGCCAGGTCACCACGATATGAGTTGATAGTGTCAGTAAGATTGAATATTCCAGACAGATTCTACAGCATTGCAATGGCTATAGCACGTCAATAGATTCCTTCCTCATTATTTATCCAAGAAAGTTATTTCGACACGATATTAGTCGAAAATGTCAATAAAATTGAATTTTCCATCCAGATACTATTGAATTGCTATGGCTATAGCGCGCCATTAGTATCTTTCCTCCTTATTTATGCAAGAAGGTTACCACTCTACGATATTAGTCGAAAATGTCAATAAAATTGAATTTTCGAGGCAGAATCTACAGCATTGCAATGCCTATAGCACGCCGATACATTCTTTCCTCACTATCTATGCAAGAAAGATAGCTCCACACGATATTAGTCGAAAATGTCAATGAAATTGAATTTTCGTGCCAGATGCTAAAGCATTTCAATGGCTATAGCCCGCCAACAGATTCTTTGCTCATTATTTATGCAAGAAAGTTTGCTCGCCACGATATAAGACGAAAATGTCAATAAAATTGAATTCTCCATCCAGATACTATAGAATTGCTATGGCTATAGCGGACCAATAGAATCCTTCCTCCATATTTATAGCACGCCGATACATTCTTTCCTCACTATCTATGCAAGAAAGATAGCTCCACACGATATTAGCCGAAAATGTCAATAAAATTGAATTACCAACCAGATCCTATAGCACTGCTATGACTATAGCACGCCAATAGAATCTTTCCTCCCTATTTATGCAAGAAAGCTATCTCATCACG
>NW_016942509.1:0-1170 GCF_001483705.2 Eufriesea mexicana | reverse complement strand
ATGGATGTACGTATGGATCAATGTATGCGTGTAAGTATGGATCTGTGCACTGATGTGTGTATGCATGCATGGATGGATGGATGGATTGGTGGATGGAAGTATGGAGGGAAGGATGTATAGATCGATGAATGTAAGTATGGGTGGATGTTTTGATGGATTTATGTATGGTAGTGTGGGTGTATGTATGGACGTATGTATGGATGGATGGATGTACCGAATGATGGAAGCACGAATGGACGGGTTTGTGGGTGTATGGACATGTGACTGTATGGATGTGTACATGGATGGTTATATGAATGGATAGGTTTATGGAACGAGGGATGTATGAATGGGTGGATCTGTGGATGGGCAGATGTATAGATGGATGGATGTATGGAAGTATGGATGTATGTATGGATGTATGTATTGATGTATGTCGGATGTATGGATAGATGTATGAACGGATATATGTATGGATGTATGGATGCGTGTATGGAAGGGCGTATGTATGGATGCATGTATGGATGGATGTATGGATAATGTACGGATGTATGTATGGATATATGTATGGATGCATGTATGGATGGATGTATGGATGTATGTACGGATGTTTGTTTGGATGGATGGCTGTATGGATGGATGGATGTATGCGTGGGTGTATGTGTGTTTGTTGGCATGGATGTATGTACTCATGGATGTATGGATGTATCGAAGGGTGTATGTATGGATGTGTGTATGGACGAATGTGCTGGTGTATGTATGGATGAATGTATTGATGTAAGTATGGATGTATGGATGGATGGGTGGATGGATTGATGAATGGATGTATGGATGGATATATGTATGGTTCGATGGATGTATGGATGGGTGGATGTATAGTTGGACGGATGTATGGAAAGATGTATGTACGGGTAGATGTATGGGTGGATGGATGGATTTATGGATGTATGGATGTATGAATGTATGGATGTACGGTTGGACGGATGTACGGATTAATGGATGTATGGAAGTATGGATGCATGGATGTGTGGATGTGTGTGTGGATGTATGGTTGGGTGGATGGACGGAAGAATGAATGAATGGATGGGTGGATGAAGGGTTGCGTGGATGGGTCGAAGGGTGTATGGATGGATGTATGGATGTATGTATGGCTGTTTGTATGGTTGTATGTATGGATGCATGCATGGATGT
>NW_016942508.1:0-5765 GCF_001483705.2 Eufriesea mexicana | reverse complement strand
TGGTATGGATGGATTGCTGTACGGACGTATGGATGTATGGATGTATATATGTATGTATGGATGAATGGATGGATGTATGTTTGGATGGATTTATTGATTGGTGGATGTATGTACGTACGTGTGGATGTATGTATGGATGTACGCATGGATGTATGCATGGATGTATGTATGGATTTATTCATGGATGTATCTATGGATGTATGTACATATGTGTGTATGGGTGTATGGATGAATGTACGGATGGATGTATGGATGGATGCATGCATGGATGTGTGTATGGATGCATTTACGGATGTGTCTATTAATGTATGTATGGATGAGTGTATGGGGGTAAGCATGGGTGTACGGATGTAGGTATGTATGGATGTATGCATGTATGGGTGGGTGGAAGTATGGATGCATGGACGTATGGATGTACGAATTTATGGATGTTCGGGTGTATGTATGTATGGATGGATGTATGGATGTATTGATGTATGTATGTGTGTATGTATGGATGAATGGATTGGTGGATGGATGCATGGATGGATAGATGAATGGATGTATGAATGTATGGATTGATGGATGTATGGATGGGTGGATGGACGGTTACATGGATGGATGGAAGGTTGCATGGATGGATGGATGCATGGTAGGATGTATGTGTCGATGCACAGACGTATGGATGGGTGGATGTATTGTTGTAGAGATGTATGGATGCAAGTATGAGCGAATGTATGGATGTGCCTATGCGTGGATATATGGATGTGTGGGTGGATGAATGGATGTGTAGATGGACCGAAGTGTGGGTGGAAGGATGTGTGGATGAACGGATGCATGGATGGATGGTTGGGTGTATGGATGGATGGATGTATAGATGTATGGATGGATATGTGGATGCATGGATGTATGGGTGTATGAACGTATGGATGTGCGAATGTATATATGAGCGAATGTATGGATGTTTGTATGTTTATACGTATGGTTGTATGGATGGATGGACGGATGTCTGGATGGTTATTTGTATGGATGTATGTACGTATGGATGTTTGTATTCATGTATGCATGAATGTATGGATGTATGGATGTATGAATGTATTGATGGATGGACGTATGGATGGATAGATGTATGGTTCCATGGGTGTATGGATGGGTGCTAGTATGGATGGATGGATGTATGGTTCGATGGATGTATGGATGGGTGGATGTATGAATGGATGGGTGAATGGGAAGGTGGATGTATGTATGGACGAATTGTTGTGTGGATGGATGTATGGATGGATGTACGTGTGGATGGCAGGATATATGGATGGATGGATGTGTTGATGTACAGGTGTAGGGATGCATGAATGTGTGGTTGTATGGATGTATGTATGTATGGATGCACGGATGGATGGACGTACCGAATGATAGACGTACGAATGGAAGGATGTGTGGATGAATGGATGTGTGGATGGATGGATGTATAGGTGGATATATGTATGGATCGTTGGATGTATGGATGGGTGGCTGAATGGCTGGATGAATGTATGGAAGGATGGGTGTATGGATAGATGAATGTATGGATTGATGGCCGTATGGATGGATGGATGTATGGCTGGATTGAAGTATGGATGATCGAATGCACGGATGAATGGATGTACGGATGAATGGATGTATGGATGGATTGAGGTATGGATGGATGGATGTATGTATGTATGTATGTATGGATGTATGAATGGATGGACGGTTGGAGGTATGGGTGGATGGATTTATGGATGTATGGATGTATTGATGTATGTATGTATGTATGGATGAATGTATGGATGTATGCATGTATGGATGTATATAGGTATGAATGTATGGATTTAAGAATGTATGGATGTATGCATGTATGGATGTATGGGTGTATGGACGTATCGATGTACGAATGTATGGATGTAAGGATGTATGGATGTATGGATGGATGGATGGATATACGGATGTATGGATGTATGGATGTATATCTGTATGGATGTATGGATGGGTGTTTGTATGAGTGGATGGATATATGGATGGATGGAAGTATGGATGTATTCATGGATATGTGTATGGATGTATGTATGGTTGTATGGATGTATGGAGGGATGGATTTGTGGATGTATGGATGTATGAATGTATGGATGGATGGATGTATGGATGTATAGATTTATGGAAAGAAGGATGTATGGATGGATGTATGTATGGATGAATGGTTGTGTGGATAGATGGATGTATGGTTGGATTGAGGTATGGATGAACGGATGTACGGAAGTATGGTTTTATGGATGTGTGGATGTATGAATGTATGGATGGATGGATGTATGGGTGGATATATGTATGGATCGATGAATGTATGGAAGGTTGTTTTTATGGCTGGATGGATGTATGGAAGGATGTGTGTATGGGTGGATGAATGTATGGATTGATGGCCGTAAGTATGGATGGTTGTATGGATGGATTGAGGTATGGATGGACGTATATACCGATGAATGGATGTACGGATGATCGGATGTATGGATGGATTGAGGTACGGATTGTTGGATGTATGTATGGATGAATGTATGGATGGATGGAGATATGGATGGATGGATTTGTGGATGTGTGGATATATGAATATATGGATGTATGGATGGAAGTATGTATGTATGGATGGACGTATGGATGTATGGATGTATGGATGGATGAATGTATGGATGTATGTATGGATGGATGTATGGATATATGAATGTATGGATGTATTGATGGATGTATGTATGTATGGATGAATGTATGGATGTAAGGTTGTATTGATGCATGCATGAATGGATGTACGAATGTTTGAAAGTATGGATTAAAGAATGTATGGATGTACGCATGTATGGATGTATGTGTGTATGGACGTATGGATGTACGAATGTATGGATGTATGGATGTATGGACAGAAGGATGGATGTATTGATGTATGTATGGATGTATGGATGGATGGATGGTATGGTGGATGGATGTATTGATGGAGAGGTGTATGGATCGATGGACGTATGGATGGATTGATGTGTGGATGGATGGATGTATGGAAGGATGGCTGGATGGATGGATGGATGTATGGATGGTTTGAGGCATGGATGGACGGATGTTCGTATGTATGGATGTATGGATGTATATATGTTTGCATGTATGCATGGATGGATGTATCGAAAGGTGGAAGGACGAACGGATGGATTTATGGATGTATGGATGTATGGATGCATTGATGTATAGACGGCGGGCTGTATGGATAGATGGATGAATGGAAGGATTGAGGTATGGATTGACGGATTTAAGTATATATGGATGTATGTATGTATATATGTATGGATGTGTGGATGGATGGAAGTAGCGATGGGTGGAAGTACGGATGATAGGATTTATGTATGTGTGGATGGATGGATGTGTGGCTGGATGGATGGGCTGGTGATGGGATACATGTATGGATGGAAGGGTGCATGGATGGATGGAAGTTTGCTTGGATGTATGTGTCGTTGCTTTGATATGTGGATGGATGTATGTATTGGTGTAGAGGTGTATGGATGCATGAATGTATCGATGTATGGATGCATGGATGTACGAATGTGTGGATGTGCGTATGCGTGGATGTATGGATGCCTGGGTGGATGAATGGATGTGTGCATGGACTGAAGTGTTGGTGGAAGGATGGGTGCATGAACGGATGTGTGCATGGACTGAAGTGTGGGTGGAAGGATCGGTGGATGAACGGATGCGTGGATGGATGGATGTATAGATGTATGTATGGATGTATGGATGTATGGACGTATGGATGTATGTACGTATGGATGTGCGAATGTATGTATGTACGGATGTATGGATGTATGGATGTATATATGTGTGGACGTATGGATGTATATATGTGTGGACGTATGGATGTATATATGTATGGTTGTATGCATGGATGGATGGATTGGTGGATGGATGCATGGATGGATGTATGTATGTATGGACGTATGAATGGATGTATGGATGCATGGATGTATTAATGTATGGATGTATGGATGGATTGAGGTCTGGATGGACGGATGGCGGATGTATGTATGTATGGTTGTATATATGTGTGGATGTATGGTTGGATGGATGTATCGAAGAATGGAAACACGAATGGATGGATTTACAGATGTATGTATGTGTGGATGTATGGATGTATAGATGTACGTTTGGATGGATATATGGATGGGTGGATGAATGGATGGATGTATGGTTGCGTGAATTGAAGGGCGAATGTACTGATGTATGTATGGATGGATGAATGGTTGATTGTGTGGATGTATGTACGGATGTAACGGTGGATGCATACATGGATGAGTGTATGGATGTATGTATGGATGCATGGATGTATGTACCGATGTATCTACGGATATATGTATGGATGAGTGTATGGTTGTATGTATGGATGTATCTATGGATCTATCTAGGAATGGATGACTGTATGGGTGGATGGATTTATGGATGTGTGGGTGTGTGGATGTATGGATGGATGGATGTATGGATGGATGTATGTATGAATCTAAGGATGTCTGTATGTATGGATGTATGAATGTATGGATGGATTTGAGTTATGTATGTATGGATGTATGTATGTATGCATGTATGTATTTACGAAAGTATGGATGTATGGATGCATGGATGTATGGATGTGTGGGTGGATGAATGGATGAATGGATGGATGCATGAACGGATATATGTATGGATGTGTAGATGAGTGTATGGAAGGGCGTATGTATGCATGTATATATGGATGGATGTATGTCTGTATGTATGGATGAATGTACGGTTGTATCTATGGATGTATGTATGGATGTGTGTATGGGTGTATGTATAGTTGTGTGGATGTATGTAAGGATGTATGGATGGATGCATGTATGGATGGATGCATGTATGTGTGGGATGATGTGTGGATGGATGGACGTATGGAAGGATGGATGTATGGATTAATTGATGTATGGACGGATGGCTGTATCGATGGATGGATGTACGGATGGGTTGATGTATGGAAGGGCGGACGTAGGTAAGGATGGCTGTATGAATTTATATATGTATTGATGTATGGATGGATGGAAATATCGATGGATGGAGGTACGGATGAATGGATTTATTGATATATGTATGTGTGTATGTATTGATGTATGGATGGATGGATGTACGTATGGATGAACGTATGGATGTGTGGATGGCTGGATGTATGAACGGACGGATTTACGGATGTATGCATGTATGGATGGATGAATGAATGGATGTAAGTATGGATGGATGGACGGATGTCTGGATGGTTGTTTGTATGGATGTATGGACGTATGGATGTTTGTATGCATGTATGTATGAATGTATGGATGTATGGCTGCATGGATGTATGGATGGATGGATGTATGGAACTATGTATGTATGGATGGATGGATATATGGATGTATAGATGTATTGATGGATAGGTGTATAGATGGATATGTGTGTGGAAGAATGGAAGTAGGGATGAATGTATGTATGGATGTATGGCTGTATAGATGGATGGATGTGTGAATGGACCGTGGTATGGATGGATTGCTGTACGGACGTATGGATGTATGGATGTATATATGTATATGTATGTTTGGATGGATTTATTGATTGGTGGATGGATGTATGTACGTGTGGATGTATGTATGGATGTACGCATGGATGTATGCATGGATGTATGTATGGATTTATTTATGGATGTATCTATGGATGTATGTACATATGAGTGTATGGGTGTATGCATGGATGTACGGATGTACGTATGGATG
>NW_016942507.1:0-581 GCF_001483705.2 Eufriesea mexicana | reverse complement strand
CTATAGCCATTGCAATGCTATAGAATCTGTCTGGAAAATTAAATTTTAATTACATTTTCGGCTGATATTGTGGTGACCTAACTTTCGTGGATATATAAGGAGGAAACGTTCTACTGTCGCGCAACAGTCATATGATATATAAGGAGGAAAGATAGTATTGGCGTAATGTAGCCATCGCACTGCTATAGAATATGGTCCTAAAATTCATTTTTATTGGCATATTCGACTAATATCGTGGCGAACTAACTTTCTTGCATAAATAAGACCGAAGTTTACTCTTGGCGTGCTATAGCCACAGCACTGCTATAGAATCTGGTTGGAAATTTCATTTTTATTGACATTTTCGACTAATATCGTGGTGAACTATGTTTCTTGCATAAATAAGGGTGAAATATACTATTGTCCTGCTATAGCCATTGCAATGATATAGAATCTGGATGCAAAAATGAATTTTATTGACATTTTCGGCTAACATTGTGGTGACCTAACTTTCCTGGATATATAAGGAGGAAAGATAGTATTGGCGTAATATAGCCATCGCACTGCTATAGAATCTGGTTCTAAAATTCATTTTTATTGAC
>NW_016942506.1:0-2683 GCF_001483705.2 Eufriesea mexicana | reverse complement strand
CTTGGCCCTGAGGAGGTCAGCAATAGGGGTCTCGCCGAGTTATATTTAGCTATGCGACGTTTGTGTATGGCAAGTTTGGTTATATAAGGACAGAATACCTTGGACCTTCGTGCCTTTCACTGCCATTCGTTGGTTTCTGTGCCCTACTGTGCACAAGTATGCACTGCTTGGCTGTGTGGTGGCCAGTGACAGTGGTATCGGCACGTTAGTTTGAGTTATGTTTCGTTCCGTTAAGGTAGGTTAGGAAGGCGTGGCTTGAATTTCTTTGACCTTTGTGCCATACACTGCCATTCTGTGGACTTCTGCGCTCAACATTGCTCTACTATACTCTGCCCGGCATTGGGGAGACGAGCAATAGCTGCCGTGGCACGTTATTTTGTGTTAGGTAATGTTTGGTTAGTATAGGTTGCGCTAAGTTTGGCTGGGATAGCTTTGACTTTCCTGCTATGCACTGTTACTCGGTGGATTTCTGTGCTCCAGTGTGCTCTACTAAATTCTGCGTGGCTCTGGGGCGGCCAGGAGCAGTGGTCGCTGCATGTAACTTTGAGCTATGCTACCTTCTGTTA
Source organism: Eufriesea mexicana (assembly GCF_001483705.2). Taxonomy (NCBI): domain Eukaryota; kingdom Metazoa; phylum Arthropoda; class Insecta; order Hymenoptera; family Apidae; genus Eufriesea; species Eufriesea mexicana. The sequence continues at coordinate 2,117 of NW_016942506.1, read as the reverse complement.
GATTAGGTTAGGTCAGGCAAGGTGAGATTAGGTCCGGTTAGGTTAGGGTATCTGCGGCTTTGTGCTGTTCATTGTAATGCGGTGGATTTCTCCTCACTACAGTGCTCTAGTACATTCCGCTTGTGTCCGTAGGCGCCAGCAGTAGTGGTCTCTGCATGTTAGGTTGAGTAAGGTTACGCTTCTATGTGTTCCGTTTGGCTAGGTTAGGGGTGGCTACTTTGACTTCTGTGCTATGCACTGCTATTCCGCTGATTTCTGCGGTCTAGTGCGAAATAGTTTTCTCTGCTTGGCACTGGGGTGTCCAGCAATACTGGTCTCGGCCGGTTAGGCTGAGTTTGGCTGCGTTCGGTTAGGTTGGGCTATAGTATGTTTGGTTAGGGTAGCTCGAACTTTGAGCTGTACACTGATATTCGGTGGACTTGTGCCCACTACTGTGCTCCAGCACGTGATGCTTGGCACTGGGTGTGGAAGGGGCAGAAATAGCGGATTCGGCACGTTAGGTAGGGCTAGGCCATGTCCGGCTATGCCCTGTTTGTTTGGGTTAGGCTTAGGTAGCTTTGGCTTCACCGATATACACTTGCGATTCTCTGGATTTCTGCGCCCTACTACCCACTAATGCATTCTGCTTGGCTCTGGGGAGTCCAGGCATAGTGTTCGCGGCACGACAGGTTTAGTAATGTTACGTTTGGTTACGTCACGATTGGTTAGGTTAGGAGAGGATGGCTTGAACTTAGTGCTATAGTCCGTTCTTAGGTGGATTTCTGCGCCCTACATTGCTATAATACATTCATCTTGGCTATGGGAAGGACAGCAATTGTGGTCGATGCGCGATGTGCCGAGTCAGGTTATGTTCTGTTAGGTCGGATTGGGCAATGTTTCGTCAGGATTGCTATAACCTTTGTGCTTTACGCTTCTTTTCGGCCAGGTTACCGAACACCATCTACTGTGATCTAGTATGCCCTGCTTGGCTCGGACGAGGCCAGCAGCAGTGGTCGCAGCAAGTTAGCTTGAGTTAGATTACTTTGGTTATGTTATAATCTGTTAGACTAGAAGAGCGTAGGTTTGACTTTAGTGCCATCGTCTCCTCATAGGTGGATTTCTGCGCGCTACAGTGCTCTAATAGTATCAGTTTGTCTCTGGGAATGCCAGTAATGGCTGCCTCGGCACGTTACGTTGAGACACGCTGCGTTGGGTTTTAGTAGGGTTTGGCTAAGTTTGGTTAGTTTAGCTTTAACGTTTGTATTTTTGTTCCAATGCTCGTTGGAATTCTGCCGTCTACTGTGTTCTTGTATGCCCTGCATGGCTCTGAGGAGGGCAGCAATGGCGGTTTCGGAAAGTTAGGTGTAGTCAGGCAGCGTTTGGCTATGCGCTTTTGCTTTGGGTTAGGTTTGGGTGGTTTTAACTTTTCTGTTACACACATCGATTCGATGAACTTCTGTGCCCTAGTGTCCGGTAATGTGTTCCGCATTAGTCTTGGGAGGCCAGCCATAGCGGACGCGGCACGTTAGCTTGAGTTATGTTACGCTCGGTTGTGTCACGATTTGCTAGGTTAGGAGAGGATAGCTTTCACTTAAGTGTCAGAATCTGCTATTAGGTTGATCTCCGCAACCTACAGTGCTATAATATTTTCAGCTTGGCTATGGGAAGGCCAACAATAGTGGTTCCTGCACGTTGCGTTGAGTCAGGGTATGCTCTGCTATGTTGGTTTGGGCAATATTTCGTTAGGATAGCTTTAACTTTTGTGCTTTAGGCTGCTTTTCGGTGGATTTCTGCTATCCACTGTGCTCTAGTATGTCCTGCTTGACTCTTGCGAGGCCAGCAATAGTGATCGCAGCACGTTAGGTTGAGTTAGGTTACGTTTGGTAGTGTTGCGATTGGTTAGGTTAGGAGAAGATAGCTTTGACTTTAGTGATATAGCCCGCTGTTTGGTGGATCTCTGCGACCTACAGTGCTTTAATGTCCTCGTCTTGCCTCTGTGAAGGCCAGCAATAGTGGTCTCTGTACGTTACGTTGAGTCATGTTACTCCCGGTTAGGTTAGGTTAGGATAAGTTTGGTTAGAGTTCCTTTAACTTTTGCGCAGTGCACTGATATTCGGAGGACTTCTGCGCTGCGCTGT
>NW_016942505.1:0-526 GCF_001483705.2 Eufriesea mexicana | reverse complement strand
TAGGCCGGCCATAGTGCTCTCGGCGCGTTAGGTTTAGTTATGTTACGTTTTGTTGGATTACGTATGGTTAGATTAGGATAGGGTAGTTTCGACTGTTGTGCTATTCACTGAGATTCTATAGACTTCTGCGCTCTACTCTCCTCTAATATGTTCTGCTTTTCTCTGAGGCGGGCAGGAATAGAGGCTTCGGCATGTTACGAAAATTTACGTTATGTTTGGTTACGTTTCGTTTGGTTAAGTTAGGATAGGGTAACTTTGACCTTTGTGCTATACACTACAATTAGGATGATTTCTCCGCCATTCATTGCTCTACTATGCGCCGCTCGAACCTGGCGGGACCAGCAACAAAGGTCGTTACACGATAGTTTGGGATATTTGTTACGTTTGGTTAGGCAAGGTTAGGTTACGTTTGGTTAGATTAGGTTACGGTTGGGTACGTTGGCTTCGACTTTTGTGTTCTACATTGCAATTCGGTGGATTTCTGCGTGCTACCGTTCTTTAATATGTTCTGCTTGGCACTGGGGAG
>NW_016942504.1:0-959 GCF_001483705.2 Eufriesea mexicana | reverse complement strand
ATCCCGATATTAGTCGAAACTGTCTGTATAATATTTTCCAGCCAGGTACCATAACACTGCAACGGCTATCGCACGCCAACGGAATTATTCCACGTTATTTATGCAAGAAGGATAGCTCACCACGATATTGGGAGAGAATGTTAACAAAATTGGATTTTCCAGCCAGATTCTATAGCATTGCAATGGCTATAGGACGAAAATAGCTTCTTTCCTCCTTATTTAGGCAAGAAAGTTCGCTCACCAAGGTATTAGAAAAAATGGTAATAAAATTTGACTTTCCAGCCAGATTATATAGCATTGCAATGGACATAGCTCGCGAATAGAAGCTTTCCTCCTTATTTATGCAAGAAGGATAGCTCACAACGACAATAGTCGTATATGTAAATAAAATTGAAATTTCCAGACAGATTCTCTACCATTGCAATGGCTATAGCACGCCAATAGCATCTTTCCTCTTTATTTATGCAAGAAAGTTAGCTCACCACGACAATAGTCGTATATGTGAATAAAATTGTAATTTCCAGACAGATTCCATAGCATTGCAATGGCTATAGTACGCCAATAGGATCTTTGCTACATATTTATGCAGAGAAGGTATCTCACCAAGATATTAGTCGAAAATGACAATAAAATTTAATTTTCCAGCATGATTCTATAGCATTGAAATGGCTATAGCACGCCAATAGAATCTGTCCTCCTTATTTATGCAAAAAAGATACCTCACCGCGATATTAGAAGAAAATGTTAATAAATTTGGATTTTCCATCCAGATTATATATCATTGCAATGGCTATAGCACGCCAATTGGATCTTTCCTCCTTATTTATGCAAGAAAGTAAGCTCACCCCGATATTAAACGAAACTGTGTATATAGTTATATATTCCAGCCAGATACAATGACATTGCAACGGCTATAGCACGCCAACGGAATTTTTTCTCCTTGCTTATGCAAGGAGGTT
>NW_016942503.1:0-470 GCF_001483705.2 Eufriesea mexicana | reverse complement strand
TCTATACCATCCTAGTCTGACATAGCGTATCCCGTCATAATGTGCCGCAACCACAACTGCTGGCTTCCCAAGATCGAAACAGAACATCCTATCGCACAGTAGAGGGCAGCATTGCTCCTAATAGCTGTCTGTGTTAAAGAAGTCAAAGATATACTATCCTAAAATATGACAGGGACGCCAGCAGTGGTGGCCGCGGCACGATAGTCTTGGTTATGCTTGGCTGTGCAACGATTGATTTGGTTTGGGTAGGTTAGCATGGACTTTTGGCCTATGCACTACTATTCGATGGACTTCTGCTCTCTACTCTGCTCTAGTGTATTCTGCTTGGCTCTGTGCATGGCGGCAATAGTGGTCCCAGCACGTTAGGATGTCTTAAGTTGCGTATGGTTACGCTAACGTAGTTAAGGTTAGGCCGGGATAGCTTTCACTTTCTTGCTATACACCTATTTTCGGTGTATTTCTGTGATGTA
>NW_016942502.1:0-2787 GCF_001483705.2 Eufriesea mexicana | reverse complement strand
TGTTACGTTTGACTGGGTTAGGGCACGGTTGCCTTGACTTTTGTGTTGTACATTGCTCCTCGGAGGATTTCTGCCTTCTACTGCGCTCTAGCATGTTTTTCTTGGCTCTGGGGAGGACAGCCATGTTTGTCTTTTCAAGCTGTATTGAGATACACTAAGCTTGGATAGGTTAAGTTAGGGCACGTTAGGTTAGGGTATCATCCACTTTTGTGCTATACACTGCTATTCGGTGGACTTCTGTTTCTACTGTGCCCTGATATGTTCTGCTTGTCTGTGGAGAGTCCGGCAGTATAGGACACGTCAGGTTATGTTGAGTTACACTACGTCCGGAGAGGTTAGGTTAGGTCAGGTCAGGTCAGGATGCGTTTGACTTTTCTATCTTTTCTGCTGTTCACTGAAATGCGGTGATTCCTGTGCTCTTCTGTGCTGTAGTATATTCCGCTAGGCTCTGGGGAGACCAGCAATTGTATCCTCGGCACGACGGTATGATTTTCGTCACGTCCGGTTATATTAAGTTTCGTCATGTTAGTATAAGATAGCCTTGAATTTTGCGCTATACATTGCTATTCGGTGGATTGCTGCTTTCTACAGTGCTGTAATAGGTTGTAATTGGTTCTGGAGTGTCCAGCAATCTTTGCCTCATCACGCTGCGATGGGTTAGACTTCTTTTGTGTAGGGTAGGCGTGGTCAGGTTAGGTTAGGGTATCCATCACTTTTGTGCTATGCACTGCAATGCGGTGGATTACTGCGCTCTACTGTGCTCCAGTATATTCGGCTTGGTTTTCGGGAGGCTAGCAATGGTGGTACCGCACGTTAGGTTGAGTGAAGCTACGTTCGGTTAAGTTACGTAAGGCAATGTTAGGACAGGTTATCTTCGGCTATTGTGCTATGCACTGCGATTCTACGGACTTCTGCCCTCTATCCTCCTCTAGTATGTTCTACGTGGCTCTGGGGAGGCAGCAATAGTGGTCTCGGCATATCCGGTTGGGTATCGTTACGTTTGGTCAGGTTAGGATAGATTAGCTCTGACTTTTGCGTTAAACGCTGCAACAAGGCAGACTTTTGTGCCCTGCTGTGATCGTATATGATCTGATTCGCTCTGGGGAGGCCAGTAATAGTGGTCGCGGCTCTTTCGGTAGAGTTTTGTTACGTCCGTTTTGGTCAGGGTATGCTAAGCATGACATAGATGGCACTGACGCTTGAGCTGTACGCTGCTATCCGGTGGATTTCTACGCCTTACAGGGCCCTTGTATGGCCTTCTTCGCTTTGGGGTGGCAAGCAGTACTGCTGTCGGCACGATAGGCTGTGTGATGTCGCGTTCGGATATGTAACGTTTGGTTAGGTTAGGAGCGTGTAGCTTGGACTTTTGCGTTACACGCCGCTGCTCGGTGGATTTCTGCGCTCTTCAGTGCTCTAATATGCTTTGCTTGGCTATGGCTATCGCGGCAATTGTGGTCTCGGCACGTAAGGATAAGTTATGCTACGTATGATTAGGTTGCGTTAGCCCGGGTTAGGTATAGATAGCTTTTCCTTTCGTGTTTTAAACTGTTATTCGGTGGATTTCTGCGCTCTACTGTGCTCTACTATACTCTGCTCGAATGTCGGGAGGCCAGAAATAGTAGACTCGGCTCATAAGTTTGAGATACATAACGTTTGGTTATATTACGATTGGCAAAGTTGGGAAAGTGTAGCTTCGGCTTTTAAGCTATATACCTCTATTCTGTGGATTCCTGCGCTCTTCGCTGCCCTAATATGCTCTGCCCGGCTCCGGGAGGACAGCAATACTAGCCTCGTCACCTTATGTTGAGATAGGCTACGTACGGTTGGGTTAGGTTAAGACTGGTTGGGTTAGGATATCTCCCACTCTTGTGCTATACACTGCGATGCGGTAGATTCCTGCCATCTAAGGTGCTCTAGTATGCTCTGCTTGGCTCTGGTGTTACCAGTAATAATGTCATCGGCACGTTAGGTTGAGTCATGTTACGTTCCGTTAGGGTAGGTTGGGAAGGCATGGTTAGGATTTCTTTGACTTTTGTGCTACACACTGTCATACGGCGAATTTCTGCGGTCTATATTGCCCTACTGTACTCTGCCCGACTCTGGAATGGCGGGCAATAGTGGTCGTGGCACGTTACTTTGTGTTAGGTTATGTTCCGCTAGGTTAGGTTGGGCTATGTTTGGCTTGTGTAGACAAGACTTTCGTGATATACACTGTTATTCGGTGGATTCCTGCGAACTACTCTGCTCCACTGTATCCTGCTTGGCACCGGGGTGGTCAGGAGTAGTGGTCGCGGCATGTCATGTTGGGTTATGCTGCGTCTGGTTACGTTAGATTAGGTCAGGTTGGGTAATGGTATCTACGGCTTTTGTGCGATTCACAGAAGTGCGGTGGATTTTTGCGCTCTACTGTACTCTAGTACATTCTGATTATCTCTGTGGATGCCTGCACTAGTGGTTTCGTCATGTTAGTTTGAGCTATGTTGCGTTTGGTGATGTTACGTTTGATCAGTTAAAGATATGCCTCTCCGACTCTTATGCTATACACTGCTATTCGGTGGAATATCTGCGGTCTACCTTGCTCTAATATGCTCTGATTGGCTCTGGGGTTGCCAGTGATAGTGGTCTCGCTGCGATAATTTGAGTTAGGTTTCGTTTCGTTTGGATAGGTACGGAATGTTTGGTCAGGACCACTTTGACCATTGTGCTAAGGAATGCTAGTCGGTTGATTCCTGCGCTCTACATTGCTGTGCAATCCTCTGCTCGGATATATGGTGGCGAGAAATAGCG
>NW_016942501.1:1642-2044 GCF_001483705.2 Eufriesea mexicana | reverse complement strand
ATAAATAAGGAGTTTCACTCTATGGGCTTGATATAGCCATAGCAATGCTATAGAATCTGCATTGAAAGCTCAATTTTAATGACATTTTCGACTAATATCGTGGTGAGATAACTTCCTTCCCTAAGTAAGGAGAAAAGATCCTTCTGGAGAGCTAGAGCTATTGCAGTGCAGTTGAATCTGGCAGGAAAAATCAGTTTTATTGACATTTTTGACTAATATCGTGGAGAGCTAACGTCCTTGCATATATGCGGAGGAAAGATTCTATTGGCGTGCTATAACCATTGCAATGATATGGAATGTGCCTGGCAGATTGAATTTTATTGTTATTTTCTACTAATATCATGGTGAGCTAACTTCCTTCCCTAAGGAAGGTGGATAGATCCTTCTGGAGTGCTATAGCCA
>NW_016942501.1:0-427 GCF_001483705.2 Eufriesea mexicana | reverse complement strand
TCGTGGTGAGCTAGCTTCCTTGCATAATTATGCAGGAAAGGTCCTTTTGGCGTACTATAGCCATTGCAATGCTGTAGAATCTGGCTGGAAAATTCAATTTTATTGACATTTTCGACTAATATCGTGGTGAGTTTACTTTCTTGCATAAATAAGCAGGAAACATTCTATTCGCGTGCTATAGGCATTGCAATGCTATAGAATCTGGATGGAAAATTCAATTTTATTGACATTTTCGACTAGTACCGTAGTGAGCTAACTTCCTTGCGTACGTATGGAGGAAAAATCCTTTTGGAGTGCTATAGCCATCGCAATGCAGAAGAATCTGTCTGGAAAAATCACTTTTATTGACATTTTTTACTAATATCGTGGTGAGCTAACTTTCTATCATAAATAAGGAGGAAGGATTCTATTGGCGTGCTATACCCGC
>NW_016942500.1:0-447 GCF_001483705.2 Eufriesea mexicana | reverse complement strand
TTCATCCATACATATATCCAGCCATACATACATCCATACATCCACACATCCATATATTCATACTTCCATCAATCCGTACTTCCATCCATCGATACATCCATCCATCCATGCACCCATACATACATCAATACGTACATCCATTCATCCAAACATCCATACATACATACATCCATACATCCACACATCCGTGCACCCATACATTCGTACATCAATACATCCATACATCCACACATCCATACATCCACAAATCCGTCCAACCATACAACCATCCACCCATACATACGTCCATGCGTACATCCACACATACATACATACACTGATACGCACATCCATACATACCTCCATCCATACATCCACACATACATCCATGCACGCATCCATACTTACATCCATAGATATATCCATACATACATACGTACATACATCCATACATCCATCCATACATGC
>NW_016942499.1:0-712 GCF_001483705.2 Eufriesea mexicana | reverse complement strand
AGTTTCTATAGCACTGCAACGGGTATAGCACGCCAATAGTATCTTTCCTCCTTACATATGCAATAAAGTCACATCACCACGATATCATTCGAAAATGTCAATAAAATTGGATTTTCCAGCCAGAATCTATTGCGCTACAATGGCCATAGCGCGCCAAAAGCATCCCTCCTCCTTATCTATGCAAGGAGGTTAGCTCACCGCGATATTAACCAAAAATGTCAATAAAATTAAATTTTCGAGCTAGCTTCTGTAGCATTGCAATGGGAATAGCGCGCCAATAGAATCTTTCCTACTTATTCAAGCAAGAAAGTTAGCTCACCACGATAATATCAGAAAATGTCAATAAAATTGGATTTTCCATCCAGATTATATGTCATTGCATTGGCTATAGCACGCCAATAGAGTCTTTCCTACTTATTTATGGAAGAAAGGTAGCTCGCCACGACAATAGTCGTATATGTGAATAAAATTGTACTTCCCACGCAGATTCCGTAGCATTGCAACGGCTATAGCACGCCGATAGTATCTTTCCTCCGTTTTTATGCAGAAAGCAAGCTGACCCCGATATCAGTCGCAACTGTCTATATAATTATTTTTTCCAGCCAGGTACTATAGCACTGCAACGGCTATAGCACGCTAATTGAATCTTTCCTCCTTATTTATGCAAGAAAGTTAGCTCACCACGATATTATTTGAAAATGTCAATGAAATT
>NW_016942498.1:0-1028 GCF_001483705.2 Eufriesea mexicana | reverse complement strand
TGCAACAGTGGGGTGACTATGCCTGTAATCAGAAATCTTTCGACATCTGTTAATGTCTAGAGCGATTATGGGTCTGTCCATTGCCGTTCTGGAAATGCAATAGAATATAGATCATAACTGAACTGATTAATCCAACCTCTGCTGTGCTCTATTAGTGTAAGTTCGTAATTCCGCACTGGGAATTGTAAACATCTACCGCCATTACTGACGTATAAATTGATAATGCAAGAACTACTGGGAATATATATTATCATTGAAAAGGCTAATACAATTGCTACAGGCCCTGTTGGTGGTGAAAGTACTAAGAGCCACACAGGCAGCTCTGAATATCTCTGGCGATAACCGAAATACGCGTTGGTTGTTCTAGAATTTTGGTCAAACCTGCGTTATCAGTGAGCAAATTATCCCAGCAGGTAAGAACTGTGATTATGACTGTACACAGTACAGTTATGAGAATTGATATTATCCCGAGCGACACTGGATACGTCTGTTGTCATTCTAGAATTACTAGAGAATCTATATCACCATTGATGAGTTTATTCCAACCGCTATAGTCCACTGTAGGTGGATGTACTTCGTATATCACTGTCAGTTTTAAATTTCCCTGTCCAAAAGCTTAGTATACACTCATTAACCTAGAATTGGTTTGGCAATTACGTCACCATTGAGCAAAGTCAGAGAAACCCTAGGTTACTGTGAGGAATGCATCACTTAGCCCCACTATGCCAATAGTTAATCACTACAGCGAGAGTGGATATCTATTTTGTCACTCTAGAATTGCGTGGGAATTTAAACTATAAGGGAACAGATTACACAAGCAGCAACATTGCTCTGTTGGTGGATGCGCTAAGTAGCGCACTGTAAGTTGCAAATACCTACAGCCCTAACCGTCATTTACACTGGTTATTCTAGAACTCTTTCTGAAATTATATAATCAAGGAACAAGTTATTCCTTCACATACAATACTGTAACGATGGCTGGACTGAGTACTGTGTTGCCAATAGATAATATTTCGAGAGATAATGGA
>NW_016942497.1:0-1262 GCF_001483705.2 Eufriesea mexicana | reverse complement strand
CAAACTGACGCTCCGCGACAACTATTGCAGACCTGCCCAGTGCCAAGCAGAATATACAGGAGAATAGTAGAGCGCAGGAATCCACCGAAAGGGATTGCACAGCTCAAAAGTCAAAGCTATCATATCCCAACCTAACCAAGTTTGACGTAACCAAAAGTAATGTAGCTCGACAAAACGTGACGAGACTACCTCTGCTGGCCGCCCCAGACTCGAGTAGAAGGCAGTGGAGGAGAGTAACGCACAGGAATACATTAAATCGCAGTATGCAGCAGAAGAGTCAGTGCTATACAAACATAAGGCAAACAAACATACCGTAACCAAACGTATCATAACTCAACATAACGTGCGGCGACCACAATGGCTTGCATCTCCAGAGCCAAGCAGTATGTAGTAGGGCACAGCAGGACGCAAGGACGCAGAAATCCACAGAATATCTGTGTATAGCACAAAAGCCAAAGCTACCCCATCCTAACATGACCACCCGTCACATACCCTAACGTATCATAACTCAACACAACATGCAGACACCACTGTTGTTTGCTACGCCAGGTCCAGTCAGGTCCAAGCAGAAAATAGTACAGCGCAGTAGAGCACAGGTATCCAGCGAATAACAGCGTATAGCGCGAAAGTCAAAGCTGTATTTACAGATATTAGCCTGACCTAACCAAACCAAACATAACCTCACTCAACCTAACGCATCGAGACCACCATTGATGGCCTCCACGGAGCCAAGCAGAAAATATTAGAGAATAGTAGGGAGCAGAAATCCAGACAATGGCAGCGTATAGCACAAAAGTCCAAGCTATCCTATCATAACTTATTCAAAAGTAACGTAACCAAACGTAACATTTCCCGCCCTAACGCGCCAAGACCACTATTGCTGGCCTCACCAGAGCTACGCAGAACATATTAGAGGACTGCAGAGAGCATAAGTCCACAGAATCACAGTGTACAGCAGAAAAGGCAAAGCGATCCAAACCTAAACCAAACAAACATAACACAACCGAACGTAGCATAACTAAACCTGACGTCACGAGACCACTATTACTGGCCAGCCCAGAGTCGAGTAGAGTATCGTAGAGCACAGTAGAGCCCAGAAGTCCATGGGATAGCTGTGTTGAGCACAAGAGTAAGAGCTATCCTGACCTAACCGAAACTAACCTAACCAGACTAAACGTAACGTAACTAATCCTAACGTACCGCAACCAGTATTACTGCCCTCCAAAGAGCCAAGCTGAGCGTATTAGATGAGAGTAGGGCGC
>NW_016942496.1:25278-26327 GCF_001483705.2 Eufriesea mexicana | reverse complement strand
GTCGAAGATATCCGTACCTAACCGAGACTAACGTAACCAAACAGAACGTAGTCTTACACAACCTAACGTGCCGTGTCCACTACTTCTGGCATCCCCATAGGCGAGCAGAGTATACTAGAACAATGTAGAGCGCAGAAACGAACAGCATGGCAGTGTATATCAAAAAACTCAATGCTACCTTCTCCTAATCTATCCAATCGTAACATAACCAAACGTAACATAACTCAACGTGTCGCACCACGACCACTGTTGCTGGCAAACCCAGATACGAGCAGAGTACAGTAGAGGAGAGTAGAGCGCAGAATGCCACCAAATAGCAATGTATAGCACAAAAGACAAAGATATCCTGACCTAACAAGGTCTAATCTGACCTAGCCAAACGAGGAACTACACCTAACGTGCCGCGACCACTATAGCTGGCTTCCCCGGACGCAAGCAGAATATGATAGGGCATAGTGGAGTACACATGTCCATGGAATGGCAATGTATAGCAGGAATGTCAAAGATATCCTAACCTAACTCACGCGAACCTAACCTAAGCAAACGAAACCCAACACAACACGACGCGCCGCGGCCACTATTTCTGGAAGTCCCGCAGTGTACAGCTCAAGACTCATAGCTATCCTAGCCTAACATAACCAAGGATTGTAAGATCAAACGTAACCTACCTGATGCAAACGTGCCTAGGCCAATGTTGGTGACCTCCGCAGAGCAAAGCAGAATATACTTGTGCACAGGAGAGCGTAGATATCCGCGGCAATGAAGTGCAAAGCACAAAAGACAAAGGTATACTGACGTAACGAGATATAAGCTTACCTAGCCAAACGAAGCCTATCTCAACCTAACGTGCCGAGACCACCATTGCTGGAATCCGCAGCCCAAAGCAGGGCATATTAGAGCAAAGTAAAGCGTAGGAACCCACCAAATAGCAGTGTATAGCACAAAAGTCGAAGCTGCCCTATACTAACCTAACTAAACGTAAGCGAACTGAACTCAGCATAACTCAAACCAACGTGCCGTGACCACTATTGCTGCCCCCCTCCCCCCCC
>NW_016942496.1:3615-25069 GCF_001483705.2 Eufriesea mexicana | reverse complement strand
CCTAAGCGAACGTAAGGTATCACAACCTATCCTGCGGCGACCGCCATTGTTGGGCCCCCGCAGAGTCGAGTAGAGAATAGTAGTGCAACGTAGAGCGCCGGTATCCTGCGAATGGCAGTGTATAGCAAAAATGCCATAGTGGTCCTATCCCATTCTTACCAAGCGCAAAAGACAAACGTAATATAGCAAAGCCTAACGTGCCTAGACCACCATTTCTGGTCTGCCCATCGCCAAGCAGAACGTATTAGCGTAGACTGGAGCGCAGAAGCCAATAGAATGGGAGTGAATAGCAGAAAGGTCAAAGTTATCCAAGCCTAACTCGTGCTAACGTAACCTAACCGTACGTAATAAAGCTATACCTTACGTGCCACGGCCACAGTTTCTGGCCTCTCCAGAGCAAAGCAGGGCACACTAGACCACAGCAGAGGGCAAGAATTCACCGAATAACTGTGTACATCACGAAAGTCTAATCTATCCTGTCCAACATCAGCCTAACCTAAAATAAACGAACGAAACCTATCTCACCCTAACGCTCTACGACCGCTATTTCTGGCATTCCGAAAGTCAAGCAGAGTTTAGTAGACCTTTGTAGAGCGCAGGAATCCGCCGAATATCAGTGTGTGGCACAAAAATCAGAGCTATCGTCTCCCGACCTTAGCAAACGTTCCGTCGCCAAACGCAACGTAACTATGGCAAACCTGCCGAGACATCTGCCGCTGGCCTCCCTGTAGCAGAGTAGAAAATACTAGAGCACTATAGAGCGCGGAAGTCCCACGAATACCGGAGTGTAGCATAAAAGTCACAGCCACCCTAGCAAAACATTGCCAAGCGTAACATAATGAAGCGTCACCTAACCCATCCAAACGTGCGACGACCACTATCACTGGCTTTCCCGTTGGAAAGCAGAGGATAGCAGAGCAATGCAGATTGCATATTTCGGCCGAATAGCAGAGTACTGTGCAAAAATCAAAGCTACACTAACAAAACCTAACTAAACGGAACGTAACATGGCTCAACCTAACTTGCAGGGACCAGAGTTGCTGGCCTCCCCAGAGCCAAGCAGGGCGTATTCGAGTACAGTAGAGCGCAGAATAGCAGTGTATAGCACAAAGATAAAGCAAGCCTCTATCCATGTATTATTTGATCAACGTATAGCGTAGAAACCCACCGAACAGCGGTGTGTAGCACAAAAGTCAAAGCAACCCTGTCCTAACTTAGCCAAACATAACATAAACATACGTAGTCGATCTCAAACTAACATGCATATACCACTACCACTGGCCTACCCAGAGTCAACTAGAACATACTAGAACACAGCGGAACTACACCGAAAAACTGTGTATACCGCTTAAGTCATAGCGACCCACACCGAACCCAGACTAACATAACCTAACCAAACGTAGCCTAACTCAACCTAACTTGCCGAGACCCCTATTCCCGTCCTCCCCATAGTCAATCAGTGCGTAGTAGAGCAATGTAGGTCGCAGAAATCCACCTAATGGCAGTGAATGTTACAAAAGTGAATGCTAACCTCCCCTAACCTATCCAAACGGAACATAACCAAACTTGACATAACTGAACCTATCGCTCTACGGTCACTGTTGCTGTCCTCCCCAGAGTTGGGCAGATTATAGTTGATCACAGTAAAGCGCAGACATCCACCGAATAACAGTGTGTACGGCGAATGTCAAAGCTACCCATACCTAACCCAAACCTGCGTAACGCAACCAAACGTAGCCTAATTCAGCCGAACGAGAGGAGACCACCATTGCCTGCTCCGCATAGACGAGCAGAGCATAGTGGAGCAATGTAAAGAGCAGAAATTCACCGAATAGCTGTTTACAGCACAAACGTCAATACTATCCTTTCCCAACCAAACCAAACATAACACAACCTAACGTGTCGAGACCACTGTTACTGCTCTCCCCAGAGTCGATGAGTGTGTAGTAGAGCAATGTTATGCGCAGAATCCACTGAATAGCAGTCTATAGCGCAGAAGTAAATTCTATCCTATAAGAACATATCCAAACTGAATAAAAAAGATCGTAACCTAACTTAACCTAAAGTGCCGAGATCACTGTTGCTGGTCTCCCCAGAGTCAAGCGGAGTACAGTGGTGCTATGAAGAGCGCAGAAGTCAGCCGAATAGCAGTGTATATCACAAAAGTCATATCTATCCTAACCGAAAATAGCCAAACGTAACATAACTCAACCTATCGAAGAGTGACCAGTATTGCTGGCCTCCGCAGAGCCGATAGGAACACATTAGAATAGAGGTGTGCGCTGAAATCCAAATGTTGCCGGGTATAGCAGAAGGGACATTGCTATCCAAATCTGATCCAAATAAACATAACGTAACCAAACGTGACATAATTCAAGCTAACGTGCCGCGGCCGCTATCTCCGCCCTCCCCAGAGCAGAGCAGAGCAGGCAAGATCACGGTAGAGCGCAGAAATTGACCGAAAGGCAGTTTATACCGCAAAAGTCAAAGATATCCTAGCTTACCCTAACCGAACACCACATAACCGATCGTAACCTAACATAGACTAACGTGCCTGGGCCACTATCTCTGACTTCCCCAGAGCCTAACAGAATGTACTAGAACACAGTAGTGCACAGAAATCCGCCACAATACAGAGCAAAGCACAAAGTCAAAGGTATACTTACAGAACCTTCCCAATCCTGACGTACCAAACGTAGCCTAACTAAATATAACGTGCCGTTACCACTATTGCTGGACCTTCCAGAGCCAAGCTGATCATATTAGAGCACAGTAGAGCGCAGAGGTCCACCGAATAGCTGTGTACAGCACAAAAGTCAAAGCTACCCTCTTCTAACCTAGCCAATCGTAACATTACCGAACATAACATAACACAGCCTAACGTGGCGCGACCACTATTGCTGGCATCTCCAGGTCCAAGCAGAACCTAGTACAGCGCAGTAGAGAGCAGAAATCTACCGAATAATGGTGTGTACCACGAAAGTCAATGCTACGCACAACAAACCCAAAGAAACGTAACCAAGCCAAACGTAGCCTAGCTCAACCTAACGTGCCGAGAACACTAACGCTGGTCTCCGCAAAGCCAAACAGAACATATTAGTGCGCAGAAATGCACCGCATAGAAGTGTGTAGCACAAAAATAGAACTATCCAATCCTTACCTGAGCAAACGTACTGCAACCCAACATAACTTAACTAATCCTGAGGAGCCGAGATCACTATTGCTGCCACCCCAGAGCGAAGCAGGAGGTATTAGTAGAGAGCAGAGCGAAGGAATACATTACATCGTAGCGCATAGCAGAATAGCCGTAGCTACATTATCCCAACTTAGGCAAACGAAATATGTCCGAACGTAGCATAGCTCTACCTATAGTGCCGAGGACACTATGGATTGCCTCTCCGGAGCCAAGTAGAATATACTAGAGCAAAGTAGAGCGCACAAATATACCGCATCGCAGTTTATTGAAAAAGAGTGAAAGATATCCTGACCTATTCAAACCAAACATAATATAACCAAATGTAACCTAACTCAAGCTAACTTGCATAGACCATTATTGCTGGACTCCCATTCGCAAGGTCGATCACATTAGAGGAGGGCAGAGTGAGGAAGTTCAATACATGGCAGTATATACCGCAAAAGTCAAAGATATCCCAAGCAAACCCAAGCATACCTAATATAACAAAATGTATCCATAAAGAAACAAACGCGACGCGGCCACTAATGCTGCCCTCGTCAGAGCAAAGCAGAACATATTAGAGCAGGGTAGAGCGCAGAAGTCTGTAGAATTGCAGTGCATAGCACAATAGTCGAAGCTTCCCTATCCTAACATAATCAAGCGTTACACAACCGAAAGTAGCAAAGCTCCACATAACGTGACCATACCACAATCGCTTGCCCCTGCAGATCCTAGCAGAATATACTTGAACAAAGAAGATAGCAGTAATCCACCGCATTGCATTGTATAGCGCAAAAGACAAAGGTATCTTACCGTAATCCTAGCTAACAAAACATGACCTTACATAAAAGAAATCAACCTAACGTGCCTAGACCAGTATTGCTGGCCACCCCAACGCAAAGCAGTGCATATTAGAAGAGAGTAGAGGGCAGAAGTCCATAGAATGTCGCTGCATAGCACGAAAGTCAATGATCTCCGAAACGAACACAAAGAAACCTTACCTAACCAAACGTAACTGAACCCAACCTAAAGTGCCGCAGCCACAACTACTGCCTTCCCGAGAGCAAAGAGAGGAATATTTGATCACAGTCGAGCGTAGAAGTCCACTAAATAGCAGCGTATAGCACAACAGTGAAAGCTATCCCAACCAAACACAACCAAACCAAGCATTACCAAGCGTAACATGACCCAACCTTACGTGCCGCGGCCACAATACCTGGCGTCCCCAGAGAAAAACAGAGCGTGATAGCGCACAGTAGATCGCAGAAGTCCAGAGAATAGCAGTGTGTAGCACAAATGTCAAAGCTATCCCAACCTGACCTAACAAAACTTAACCGAACCAAACGCAATCGAATAGGATCTAACGTACTGCGACCACCATTGCTGACCCTCCGAGCTTTGAGCAGAGTATAGTAGGGCAATGTAGAGCGGAAAAACCTACCGGAGAGCAATGTATAGTACAAAAGTCAAAGGTATCCGAACCTACCCCAAGCCAACATTACCTAGCCTGACATGGACAAACCCAATATAACGTGCTGCGCCCAACATTGATGGCCTCCACGGGGTTAAGTAGATTAAACTAGAGCATGGTAGAGGTCAGGTATCCTCAGGGTGACAGTATATAGCGCGAAAGTCATAGCCATACGAACCAAACAAAACCGAACCTAACGAAACCGAACGTATCACAACTCAATCTAAAGTGCCGCGACCACCATTGCTGGCCTCCTCAGGGCAATTCAAATCGTATCGGACGAGAGCAGGGCGCAGAAATGAGTAAAATCGCAGTGTATGGCGGAAAAGTCAAAGCTGTCCAAACCATGCAAACGTAAGCTAACCAAACGTAATCTAGCTCAGCACAACATGCCGTGGCCTCTGTTTCTGCCCTCGCCAGAGCGAAGGAGAGCACGTTAGATCACAGCAGCGCGGAAGAATCCATCGAATGGCCGTGTATTGCACAAAAGTCGAAGATTTGCTCTCCTAGCCCGACCAAACGCAGCACAACTATAGGTATCATATCCAAATCTGGGGGGCCACGACCATTATTTCTGGCCTCACCAGAGCCAAGAAGCGTCTATCAAAGCAGAGTAGCACGCTGAAATAGACGGAATAGTAGTGTATAGCGCAAAAGTCACAGCTATCCCAACCATACGAAGCCAAACATTCGTAGCCAAACGAACGTCACATAACTCAGCCTAACGTGCCACGGCCGCTATTTCTGGCCTCCACAGAGCAATGCGGTGGATATTAGAGCACAGCAGGGAGCCGGAATCCACGGAAGAACGGTGCATAGCACGAAAGTCACTGCCATACTAACCAAACTTAACCCAACCTAACCCAATCAAACGTAACTTAACAGAGCCTGTTGTGCCGCGACGGCCATTGTTGGCTTCCCGAGGATCGAGCGGAGTATAGTAGAGCAGTGTAGAGCGCAGAAATCCTCCGAATAGCAGCGTACAGCACAAAAGTCAAAGCTATCCTATCTTAGCCTAACCAAACGTAACGTAACCAAACGTAGCATGACTTTTCCTGACGTGCCGAGACCTATATTGCTGCCGTCCTCAGAGCCGAGCAGAACACATTAGAGGAAAGTAGAGCGCAGAAGTTTATGGAATCGCAGTGCATAGCGCAATAGTCGAAGCTACACTATTCCAACGTAGCCAAACTTAACATAGCCGAAGGTAGCTTAAGTATACCTAACGCGCCGAGACCACAATGCCTTTTCTCCGCAGAGCCAAGCAGAATATAATACAGCAGAGTAGTGCGCAGTAATCCACCGTAAAGCAATGTATACCACAAAAGTTGAAGAAATGCCGACATAACATTTCCAAAACTAAACTAACCAATCCTATCCCAACCTAACCTAACCTAACCTAACATAACGAAGCCAAACGTAATGCAACACAACCAAGCGCCAGGCAGAGCATATTATAGGATAGTAGAGCGCAGATGTTCATAGAATTGCAGAGTATTGCACGAAAACCAAGGATATCCTAACCTAACCCAAGCAAACCTAATCTACACGAAAGTAGCCTAACCTTAACAAACCTAGCCTCACCTAACCTAGCCTTACCAAATCTAACCAAACCTAATCCAACCTAACCTAACCTAACCTAACCCAAACTAACCCAACGTGACCTAACATAACATTTCACATCACGTGGGGGAAATCTTCCAAAGGTACCCGGCCCCCATTGGGGAGGGGGCAGCGTTATGTGGGATTTTACACATTAAAACACCCACAATGGCCATCCCTTTGCATTTCGGCGCACCCTGGACTTCGCGGCGACGCAATTGCCTGGACCCCCCCCTCCCCGGCGAAGCCATAGTTCCCGCCCGGCGAAACCACAGTTCCCACCCGGCGCTACGGGAAACCGTACCTGAAACGTCCATGCCCATGCGCTCGAGACGGGTCGATTATAGGCACACACAGCACGCATACCACCGCAAGGCAACACACACATACCCTGCGGACGCCGCGCGACTGGACCACGGTCCATCGATCAGACGGGCCCGCACTCGCCAGCCCGTGGTCACCCTGACCTAGGTTACAACGGGAGAGAGAAGCGTTCTTCCCATCTGAAGGTAAAAGGTCTTTCGCGATGGCGGAGGTCTAACGCGTTAACACATGCGGCAGATCGCGCGGCGCCTAATAGCGCCGCGCTCGCAGCCTCCGCCACTCTGCGCGCGAGAAGCACGCGCTACGCTCGCGTGCTCTCTCCGCGGCCTCCTGCTGTAACATATCTGCCTCACAGAAGGAGGCCACCGCACGCCACGCACCTAAGCTCCCCGTCATCTTCGCCGCGACGACGGACAGTGAAAGGTCCAGAAACACCACGCAGCAAAGTACCCGACGCTCGCGAGCCCACGCCGGGCATTCCTCCAGCGTGTGCTGCGCCGTGTCCCGCCCTTCCCCGGAGTGATAACAGCGCGTCTCACGTTCCCGCCCGATACGACGTAGGTAATCCCCGAAGCACCCGTGCCCGGTTAGCACCTGTGTCAGGCGGAAAGTGTTCCGGCTGCCGCTGCGCCCATATGCATCCAACACGGGGATCACTGCCTCTATCGGCCGGTGACGCCGGCTGCTCGGATTCCTCAGCCGAGCTCGCCAGGCGGTCATCACGGACTGTCGGAACCTTCGCCTCAACGAAATGGCCTCTTCTTCAGGAGCACCGTCGCCGCCAGCGTGTAGGAGTCTGTAGATACGGGCCTCCCCACGGCTTGCAGTTCGAACGGCGGAACAACCGCCAGGACCATCACCGCCCCGTGGGATATATTGCGATAGCCCCGCACGACCCTGATTGCCATCCTGCCAGCGACTCGACGGAGAAGCGCCAGACAGCGCGGAATAGCGACCAGGTCTTTCGCCCAGATCGGCGCCCTGTATGGCGCCACCCAGCGAACGACTCCAGTGTAGCGGCGGCGCACCCTCCCGTCTGGCCCACAGGTTTGGTAGCAGGCGACACAGCGCCCCCACCATACATTCCAGGCGTGGTTCGAGCGCAAGAAGATGCTCGTGGAACTTCCAGTGGCCATCGAGGACGAGACCGAGATTTTTCTTACGGTCCCGTACCACGACCACGACGTTCCCCACGCGCATCAGGGACTTGGGCGGCTTCCCGTGGTGCCGATGGCAAAACCACATTGTTTCGGTCTCGAGCTTGCCCACCTCGTATGCCTTCGGAATGTCCGACGGCTTCCCTGTTGTCGGGATCAGCACGATACTCGCTCACTTCCAACATGCCGCGGAGCGACCGGACCTGAAGCAGCTGTCGAGAAGCCGCCGCACACGGTCGCCCCACGCCTCCAGAGGCAGTGCAAAGACTCGTCCTCGGATGCCGTCCGGCCGGGGGACGGTGCTCCACGCCACATCCTAACGATCGCAAGGCCCGACTACTCGCGCGAGACCCCCAGTTCCTCGGGACATCCGATCAGTTTCGATCGCACTAGTTGCACCCCTCCGCCGCCGCCGCCGGGAAGAGGGCGTCGATCACCGGCCGCAGGAGCTCGTGGTCCACACGCTCGGTCACGGCGGGAACCCATGCCCATAGGTTCCACATTAGTAACTTATAGGGGCGTCCCGGCTTATCGCTTCCGGGCGTCGCGAGGATCTCGTCCCATTGCCGAGATTTGGCTCTGCGAATCTCCCTACGGATATCGCCCACCTTTGACCGGTACTCGCGATAGAGGAGCGCTATCTCCTCGGCGGACACCGCGCGTCGTTGACGTCGCGCCCGGGTGCACTAGCGCCCGGTCAGCACCCAGAGCTCCCAGAGCTTAGCAATTTCTGTCGACCACCAGTACGCTTCACCCCTCGAACGTGGCTCCCTCACCCGCGGCATGGCGTCGTCGCACGCGCGCGTCACCGCCTCCGTTAGCCGCTCCGCACCTGACCCCGAGGTGATTGCTGAGCGTTTCCTCCTCCACCGCCACCCTCCAGACGGTGACCAGCCGCACAGCTACCGGCGATGCGAATTACAAGTAAACGACAGACGTGCCGTTCCACTGGACGCACGTGCTTACGGAAACCCGGTTGAGCAACCCGGGATCCAATCCCGCGGCCAAATCTTCCAGGGCTTCGCCCCGAGTGTCTGCTCGCGGAGAACCTCACGCCACGTAGTGGGCTTTGAAGTCCCCCAGGACCGGAACAGGACGAGCCATTTGTTCACTAAGGAAACCTCCGGGCTCGTCCAAGTACCACTCGCACGATGAGAGACCGCGGCTTGGGGAGACGTAGCACACCACCACGACCACGTCGGTTGAGGAGATCACCACGAAACCAACACAGCTCTGAAGCAGCGATGGTGCGTGTGTACGCAGCAGTACCCTGGCGATGATCGCCACGGAGCAGCCCCGATCACCGAACCACCAGTCCTGATCGAGAATACGGTACGGCTCTGCAGTAACAGCCAGCCCGACAACAAGCTTAACGAGCGTCTGCAGGATCACGTCCTGCGACCCCCACGAATGTGACCTAACTTAATCTAATCTAACATAACCTAACATACCCTAACCTAACCTAACCTAACTTTACCTAGCCAAATCTAACCTAACCTAACCTAACCTAACCAAGCCCAACTTAACCTAACCTAACCAAACGTAGCATAACTCAGCCTAACATACCGAGAGCACTATTGCCCGCATCCCGAGCGCCAGGCAGAGCGTATTAGAGGAGAGTAGAGCGCAGAGGTCCATAGAATGGCAGTGTATTGCACGAAAACCAAAGGTATCCAGACATAGCCCAAATAAACCTAACCTAAATAAAAGTAACCTCATACAAACCAGCGCGCCGCGTCAACTATTTCTGGCATACCCAAACCAAAGCTGGGAATATTAGTTCGCAGTAGAGCATAGAAACCCACCGAATAGCAGTGTATAGCATAAAAGTCAAAGCTCTCCTCTCCTAACCTAGCAAACGTAAAATAAGCGGACGTAAGGAAGCACTATCTGAAGAACGGCGAACGCTATTTCTGGCCTCTTGAGAGCCAGGCAGAGTACGCTTGAGCAATGTAGAGCGCAGAAATCCAACGAAAATCAAAGTATGGCCGAAAAGTCAAAGCTATCCTCTCATAACCTAGCCAAACGTAGCATGAATGAACACAACATAACTCACATAGCCTGCCGAGAACAATACTGCTGACACCCCCATATCCTGGTACAATATACCTGAGCACAGAAGACCGCAGAAATCCACCGAATATCAGTATACAGCACAAAAGACAAAGCCGTCCTAACCAAACTTAACCCAACTTAAGCGCAACCTAACACAACCTACCGTGCCGAGACCACAATTGCTGGCCCACAGAGCCAAGCAGAACATACTAGAGCGCAGTAGATAGCAGAAACTCAACGTATAGCAGTGTACAGCACAAAAGTCGAAACTAGCATATCCTAACCCAAAAAACCTAACATAAGCTTACGTAACCTAGCACAACCTAACGCGCCTGGGCCACAGTTTCTGGAATTCGCAGAGCAAAGCAGCCGATATTAGATCACGGTAGTACGCAGAAATCCACCGAATAGCAGTGTACATCAAAAATCTAAGAGATATCCTAACCTAACGTGACAAAACCTAACGTAGTCGTACGTAACAAATCCCAGCCTAACATGCCCAGCCCACAATTGCTGACCTGCACTCCGCGAAGCAGGGCATAATAGAGGAAAGCAGATCGCAGAGGTCCATAGAATGGCAGTTTAAAGCACTATAGTCATTGCTATGCTTACCTAACCCAAACAAACCTAACGTAGCCATGCGTAGCAAAGCACAACCTATCGCGCCGCGGCCACTATTTCAAGCATTCCCAGATCAAAGCAGGAAGTTTTAGATAGCATCAGACCGTAGAAATCCGCCGGAAAGCAGTGTGTAGCACGAAAGTCAAGGCTACCCTCTCCTAACCTAATAAAACATGACATAACCAAACGTTGCCTATCACAACGTAACGTGCCGAGACCACCATTACCGTGGTCTCCCCAGCGCCAAGCGGAGCATATTAGAGCACAGCAGAGAGCAGAAGTCCTCCGAGCAGCGGTGTATAGCACAAAAGTCAATGTTATCCTAGCCTAAGGTTTCCGAACATAACATAACCAACCGCACCCTAACAGAAGCTAACGTGCACAGACCATTATTACTGGGATCCCCAGGGCAAAGCAAGACGTATTGGAGCACGGTAGAGAGCAGGAAGACACCAAAGAGCAATGTATACCACATAATTCAAAGATATCCTTACCTAAGGAGACCTAACATAACCTAACAAAACGTAGAATTCATAAACCTAAAGCGCCGAGACCTCTATTGCTGGCCTCCCCAGAGCCAAGCAGAACGTACAAGAGCACAGTGGAGCGCAGAAATCACCAGTATATCGGCGTAGAGCAGAAAATACAGAGCTACCCTGTTCTAAGCTATCCAATCGTAACATCACCAAACGTAGCCTAATCTATCGCGCCATGACCATCATTGCTGGCCTTCCCAAAGTGTGGCGGAGTATCCTAGAGCCAAGGAGAGCGCAGAAATCTGCCGAATAGCAGCGTATAGCACAAGAGTCTAAGCTTTCCCCCCCTAACCAAACCAAACGTGGCATAACCAAACGCAACCTGACTCATACATACGTGCCGAGACCGATAATGCTGGCCTCACCATAGCCAAGCAGAATGTGTTAGAGCAAAGTGGAGCGCAGAAATCCACCGAATAGCTATGTGTAGCACAAAAGTGAAATCCATCCTGGTCAAATATAGCCCAAACGAAACTAACCAAGCGTTACATACCACAAACATATGTGCCGCGACCACAATTGCTGTTCTCCGCAGAGACCAGCCGAAGCAAGTCGAGCAATGCAGATCGCAGGTATCAAACGAATGGCAGTGTATAGCACAAAAGTAAAAGCCATCCTAACCAAACTTAACCGAACCTTACCTAACCAAGCTTAACTTGGCACAGCCATACGTTGCACGACCGCAGTTGCTGGCATCCCCAGAGACATGGGGATGCTAGTAGAGCAATGCAGATCGCAGATATCGACCGAATAGCAGTGTATAGCACAAAAGTCACAACTGCCACAACCAAACCTAACCTAACCTCGCCAGGCCAAACGTAACATAACTCAACCTAGTGTGCCGAGACCTCTATTGCTGTCCTCCCCAGAGCCAGGCAGAGCATGCTTGAGCATACCGCAGCGCAGAAATACACCGGATATCTGTGCATAGCACAAGAGTAAAAGCTGCCCTGGCCAAACTTAGCCCAAACAAACCTATCCGAACGCAACCTATCTCATCATAACGTGCAGTGACCGCCATTTCTAACCTTCCGAACGCCAAGCAGAACACACTGGGACGCTGTAGAGCGTTTATATCCACCGAAATGCAGTGCATAACACTATAGACAAAGCTACTACCTCCTATCCTACCCAATCATAACATTACCAAACGCAACAGAACACAAACTGCTGTGCCGTGCCAGGATTGCAGGCCTCGACAGAGCCAAGCAGAACATATTAGTGTGTAATAGAACTCAGATCCATAGAATCGCAGTGCGCAACTGAGAAGCCTAAGCTACCGAAGCCTAACCCAAACCAACAGAGCCAAGCCTATCATAGCATAGCTCTACCTAACGTGCCGCGACCACTACTGCTGCACTCGCCAGGGACAAGCTGGATATAGTAGAGCATAGTAGAGCGTAGAAGCCCACCGAGCATCAATTTATACCGCGCAAGTCGAATCTATACTAGCCTAACCCAAACTAACATAACGCAGCCATACTTAGCCTCACTAAGCCTATCGGTCCGAGACCACTATTACTGGCTTCACCATCGTCGTGCAGTGTACAGTAGGGCAACGTATGGCGTAGCAATCAACCGAGTAGCTGTTTACAGCACAAAAGCCGAAACCACCATATCCTAACATATCCAAACGTAATATAACCATACGCCTCCTAAATTAACTTAACGAGCCGGGACCACTTTTACTGGCCTACCCAGAGACAAGTAGAATATACTGGAGCACAGTAGAGCGCAGAAGGCCGCCAAACAGCAGTGTACAGCTCAAAAGTCAAGGAAAGCCTAACCAAACCTGCCCCAACATAACCAAACGAAACGCAGACTGACCAAAACTAACGTGCCGAGTCCACCAATGCTTGCCTCCATAGAGATAAGAGGACGCTAGTAGAGCAATGCAGATCGCAGACATCGACCGAATAGCAGTATGTAGCACAAAAGTCACAGCTACCCTAACCAAACCACGCCAAACCTAGCGAAGCAAAACGTAACTTAACACAACCAAACGTGCCGAGACCACTATTGCTGGCCTTCCTAGAGACAAGCAGAACATATTAGAGCACAGTCGAGCGGAGAAATCAACCGCACAGCAGTGTATAGCACGAAAGTCAAAGCTATCCTATCCTAACCGGTCGAAAGGTAACGAAACCAAACGTAGCACATCACAACATAGCGTGCCTAGACCATAGTTGCTGACATTCCTAGAGCCAAGCAGAATGCACAAGAGCACAGTAGAGCGCACAACTCCACCGAATATCGGGTTATAGCAAAGAAGTCAATACTTTCCTGTCCTAGGGCAACCGAACGAAACATAGCCTTCCGTAATGTATCTCAACCTTACGTGCCGAGACCACTATTGCTGGCTAACACAGAACAGAGAAAATTATAGCGGAGCACAGTAGAGACAGAAATTCACCGAATAGCAGTGTGTGCCGCGAAAGACAAAGCTATCTATGCCTAACCCATACCAGCATAACTCAACCAAACGTAGCCTATCTCAACCTAACGTGCCGATACCATCACTGCTGGCATCCCTAGAGAAAGTCAGGGCCAATTCGAGCACAGTAGTTTGCCGAAATTCTCCGAATAGCCGTGCATAGCACAAAAGTGAAAGCTATCCGTGCCAAACATAGCCCAACCTAACCTAACCGAACGTAACATATCCCATCATAACGTGCAGAGACCACTATTGCTGGCATTCCCAGTGCCAAACTGGACACATTAGAGCACTGTAGCGCACTGAAGTCGACCGAATAGCGTTGTGTAGCACACCAGTCAAAGCTATCCACTCCTAGCCTGACCAAACGTTGCATAACCAAACGTAACGTAGCCCAGCATGGGGTGCCACAGCCACTATTGCTGTCCTCAGGAAAGCCGAGCACTGTATGGCGGACCATTGTAGGAAGCTGAATTCGACCAAATGGCATTGTACAGCACATAAGTCAAGGCTATCCCAACCAAACATAACCAAACGTATCCTAACCCAACGTAATATAATTTAACCTAACGTGACGCGACCAATGTTCCTGGCATCCCCAGGCACAAGCGGAGTGTGGTAGCACATAATGAAGCGCAGATGCCCATAGAATATCGGTGTGTAACACAAGTCAAAGCTATTCTAACCTAACGCAGCGTACACTATCCCAGCCAAACGTATCCCATCTCACCCTAACGTCCCGCGATCGCTATTGCTGACCACACGAAGGCCAAGCAGATTATGGTAGAGCGATCTAGAACGCCGAAATCGACGAAATACATTCTAGAGCGCAAAAGTCAATGCTACCCCAACAAAATCTGACCAAACCTAGCCTAACCAAACTGAGCATTACGCAACCCAACTTGCCACGGCCGCTTTTCCAGGCGACAACAGACACAAGCAGATTGTGATAGCGCTCAGCAGGGCGCAGAGTTCCATAGAATGTCAGTGTGTAGCACAACAGTCGAAGTTAACCTATACAAACCTAACCAAACGTAACACAAGAAAACGTAACCTAACTCAACATAAATCGCCGCGGCCGCAATTGCTGACCTCCACTGAGCAAAGCAGATATTACTAGACCTAGGTAAAGCACAGGAATCCACCGAATAGCAGTGTATTGCACGAAGGTCATAGTTATCCTGGAATAACATAACCGAACGTAGCATAACCGAACGTAACCTAACAAAACCTGACGCGCCTAGACCTCTGTTGCGGACCCCCAAAGCGCATAGCAGAACATGTTAGAGGACAGCAGAGCACAGAAGTCAGTCGAACAGCAGTGCACACCACAAAAGTTAAAGCCATAATTTCTCAACAAAACAAACCGTAATATAGCCAAATGTAAAATAACTCAAAACAACGTGCCGCGGACTCTACTGTTGGCCTCCCCACAGTCGGGCAGAGTGTAGTAGAGCACAGTAAGGGGCAGAATTCCACAGAATATCAGTTTACAATACGAAAGTCAAAGCTATCCAGACCGAACCCAAACTAGCGTAACCTAACCAATCGTAGCCTAACCCGAACTAACATGCAGAGACAACTATCGCAGGCATCCCCATAGCCAAGCAGAGCATACTAGAGCACAGCAGAGCGCAGAAATCAACCGAATATCAGCGCATTGCACAAAAGTCAAAGCTATAATCTCCTAACCTGGCCAAACGTGACATGACCAGACGTAACATAGCCCAACGTGTGGCGCCACGACTGTCATTGCAGGCCTCACGCGAGGCAAGGAAAGCAGTATGTAGCACAATAAACGAAGGTACACTATCCTAACTTAAACAATCGTAACACTACCAAATGCAATCAAACTCAACCAAAGGAACTGCCACCATTACTGCAGGACTACCCAGCGCCAACCAGAGCATATTGGAGAACAGTAGAGCGTAGAAATCCACACAGTAGCAGTGTACAGCACAAAAGTCAAAGTTATCCTATCCTAACCTAACCAAACGTAACATAAGCGGACGTAAGGTAAACCAACCTGACGTGTCACGAACGGCATTGCTGGCCTCACGAGAGCTAGGCAGAGCATAGCAGAGCAATGTACAACGCTGAAATGGTCCGAATGGTGATGTATTGCTCAGTAGTCAAAGCCACCATGTCCAAACCTAACCGAACGTAACATAACTCAACCTAACGTGCTGGGAGCAATTTTGCCGGCGTCTACAGAGTCTAGCAGATTTTCATAACGCACAGAAGGGCGCAGGAGTCCATAGAATAGCAGTGTGGAGCACAAAATTCAAAGATACCCCTGCCTAGCGTGACGTAACCTAACCGAGCCAAACGTAATATAGCTCAACCTAACGTGCGGCGGCAACCTGCTGGCCTACCGAGAGTCGAGTAGAGTATAGTAGAGAAACGCTTGGTGCAGAAATCCACAGAATTGTCGTGTATAGTACAAAAATTAGAGCCATCCTAACCGAACTTAGCAAAACCTAACCTAGCCAAACGTAACCTAGCTAAACCAAACGAGTAACGATCACTGTTGCTGGCCTCCACACAGTCAACCAGATGCTTGTAGAGCAACGCACAGCGCAGGTATCGACAGAAGGGCTGTGTATACCACAAAGGTCAAAGCCATCCTAACCAAACTTAACCTTACCTAGCTTTACCAAGCGTAATATCACTCAAACAAACCTGCCACGACAGCTATCACTGGCTTCCACGGAGACAAGCAGATGCAAGTAGAGCAATGCAGGGCACAGATATCGACCGTATTGCAGTGCATAGCACGAGGATCGAAGCTATACTAACCAAACCTATCCGAACCTAGCCATGCCATGCGTAACCAGACTCAAACTTGCGTGCAGAGACCATCACTGCTAGCCACCCAAGACCTAAGCCGAGAATGCTTGAGCACAGTAGAGCGCAGAAACTCAACGTAAAGCAGTGTATAGCACAAAAGTCAAAGCTATCCGTTCCTAACCTAACCAAACTTAACGTAACGAAGCGTAGCATGACTCTTCCTATCGTGCCGAGACCTCAATTGCTGCCCTCCTCAGAAACAAGGAGATCACGTTAGATGAGAGTAGAGCGCAGAAGTCCATAGAATCGCAGGGCACAACACAAAAGCCGAAGCTGCACTATCCTAACATAGCCAAAAGTAACACAACCGAACATGGCTTAACTAAACCAAACGCGCCGAGAAAACCATTCCTTGCCACACCAGAGCGAAGCTGAATATACTGGAGCACAGTAAAGCGCAGTAATCCACTGCATTGCAGTGTGTAGCACAAAAGTCTAAGATATCGTAACCTATCCTGGCCTAACTTAACAAACCCAAGCGTAAACTAACTAAACATGACGTGCCGAGAATTACATTGCTGTCATCCACAGAGAACAGCAGGGCATATTAGAGCAACGGTGAGCGCCGATATCGGCCAAAGAGCGGTGAATAGCATAAAAGTCGAAGCTACCCTATAATAACCTAACCCAACGTAACGAAACCGAGCGTAATACATCTCAAGCAAAGTGCCGAGACCACAGTTTCTGGCCTCCCCAGAGCCAAGCAGAACACACTGGAGCACAGCTGAGCGCAGAATTCAACAGAACAACTGTCTATACCATGAAAGTCAAAGCAATCCATACCTAACCAAAGGGAAAATATCCTATCCAAACGTAGCCAGGCTCAACCTAACATGCCGAGACCGCTATTGCTGCTCTCCCCAGAGTGGGGCAGAGTACAGTGGTGCAATGTAGAGTGCTGAAATCCACCTAATTGCTGTGTGTATCCCAAAAGTCGAAGCTGCCTTGTCCTAACCTAGCCAAACGCAAAAAGACCAAACGCAACACATCTCAGACTAACGTGCCGAGGCTTATACTTCTGGCATCCACATAGCCAAGCAGAATATGCCATAGCACATCAGAGCTCAGAGATCCACCGAATAGCATATTATAGCACAAAGGTCAAAGCCATCCTGACCAAGCATGACCATTCGTAGCCTAGCTAAATCAAACGTGTAACGGCCGCCATTGATGGACTCCCCAGAGTCAAGCAGATGATAGTGGAGCAATGCAGAGCGCTGATATCGACCGAGTAGCAGTGTATAGCACAAAAGTGATACCTACCCTGACCTAACATAACCTAACCTAACCTATCCAAACGTAACCTAACATAACCTAGCCTGCCGAGGCCATTGCTGGCCTTCCCAGAGCCAGGGAAACATACTAGGACAGAGCAGAGCGCAGAAATATACAGAACAACAGTTTATACAACGAAAGTCGAAGCTATCCAAGCTTAACCCAAATTAACATACCCTATCCGAACGTAGCATAACTCAACGTGACGCACCGAGAAGACTATTACTGGCCACCCCACAGACGAACAGAGAATACTAGAGCGATGTAAGGGGAGATATCCAGCGATGTGCGGTGTATAGCACATAGATCAAAGCTAACATGCCTTAACATAACCAATCGTGACACTGCAAAACGTATCCAAAAAAACCCTTCGTGCCACGGCCACTACTCCTGGCCTCCCCAGATACAAGCAGAGTGTAGTAGAGCACAGGAGGGTGCAAAGTACCCAAATAGAAACGTAAATCACAAAGGTCAAAGATATCAGGGCCAAACCGATCCAAACCTAACCTAACCAAACATTGAATAACTGAACCTAACGAGCCGAGACTCCTTCTGATGGCCTCCCGAGAGCTAGGCATGACTTATCAGAGCACAGTAGGGCGCAGAAATTCAACGAATAGCAGTGCATAGCACGAAAGTCAAGGACATCCTAGCCAAACCTGACCTAACATAATCTAACCAACCGTTAACTAACTCAATCTGTCGTGCGACGACCGCCATTGATGGCCTGCCCAGAGTCGAATAGATTATGGTAGAAGAACGAGGAGGGCGGAAATCCACCGAATGGCAGTGTATAGCACAAAAGCCGATGCTATACCGTCCAAACACAGCCAATCCTAATCAAGCGAAACGTAATCCGGCTCAACGTTACGTGCCGCGACCGCCATAGCTGGCCTGCCCATGGCCGTTCAGAGCGTATTAGAGGAGAGTAGGGCGCAGACATCCATAGAATAGCAGTGTAAAGCAGAAAAGTCAAGGATATCCAAACATTACCCATGTTAACGGAAACTAACCAAACGAAACCCAAATATATCTAACATGCCTCGGCCACTACTTAAAGCAGAGCAAAGCAATGCAGAGCATACTAGAGCACAGCACAGAGGAGAAATCCACCGAAACCAGTATGTAGCACAAAAATCAAAGGAGCACTATCCTAACATAACAAATCATAACAATACTAAACGCAACGAAACTGAACCGAACGTGCACCCAACACCATTGCTGGCCTCCCCAGAGCCAAGCAGAGAATATTAGAGGAGAGAAGGGCGAAGTGGTCCATGGAATGACAGTGTATAGCACGAAAGTCAAAAATAACCTAACCGAACCCGAATAAACCTGACCGAACCAAACGTAACCTAACACGACATGAGGCGCCGCGTCCACTATTTCCGGTATTCCCTGATCATAGCAGGGAACATCAGATCGCAGTAGTGGGCAGAAATCCACCGAATGGCAGAGTACATCACAAAAGTCAAGGTTATCCTATCCGAACATAACCAAACATAACATAAGCGGTCGTAACGTATCACAACTTGACGTGGCAAGACCGCTATTGCTGGCCTCACGTGAGCAAAGCACAGTATACTATAGCAATGCAGAACGCTGAAATCGTCCGGATAGCAGTGCATTGCACAAAGTAAAGGCTACCCTAACCAATCATAGCCCATTGTAACGTAGCCAAACGTGACAAAACGCAACCTGACTTGCCGAGGGTACTACTCCTGGCGCCCACAAAGGCAAGCGGTGTGCGATAGCGCACAGAAGAGAGCACAACTGCATAGAATAGCAGTGAGTAGCGCAAAAGTCAATACCATTCCATCCTAATCGTAACATAAGCGGTCGTAACGTATCACAACTTGACGTGGCAAGACCGCTATTGCTGGCCTCACGTGAGCAAAGCACAGTATACTATAGCAATGCAGAACGCTGAAATCCACCGAATATCAGTGTATAGCGCTAAAGTCAAAGTAATCATATAAAAATATAGCCAAACGTATCATAGACAAATGCAACATAACTGAGACTAACTCACCGAGACCTATACTGCTTGCATCCACATAGCCAAGAGAATATGCTAGAGCACAGCAGAGCGCAGAAATTCGCCGGAAAGCAGTGTATAGCACAAAAGTCGAAGCCACGCTAACCAAACATAACCAAACCTAACCTAACAAGGCGTAACTTATCCCAAACTAACCTGCCACGACCGATATTGCTAGTCTCTCCAGAGACAGGCAGATGCTAGTAGAGCAATACTGTGCACAGGAATAGAACGAAGAGCAGTCTATAGCACAAGGGAAAGGCTGTACTGACCAAACCTATCCGAACCTAGACAAGCCATGCGTATACTATCTCAACCTTGCGAGCCGAAGCCACCACTTCTGGCCTCCCCAGGGCCAAGCAAAAAATACCAGAGCACACTAAAGTGCTGAAATTCAACGTACAGCATTGTATACCGTAAAGGTCAAAGCCATCATAATCAAACCTAACCCAAACTATCCTAACCAGGCGTAACCTACCACAACTAATCGTGCCACGGACACTATTGCTGGCCACCTCAGAATCGAGTAGAGTATAATAGAGCAATGTAGAGCGCAGGAATCCAACGAATAGCAATTTATGGCAAAAAGTCAAAGTTACGTTATCCTAACTTAACCAAGCGTAACATAGCCGAACGTGACCCCACTCCACCTAACCGCCCTACGCCACTATTGCTGACATCCACAGAGTCAAGCGGAAAGGACTAGATCACAGTAGAGCAAAGAAATCCGCGTCGTTGCAGCGTAAAGCAGAAAAGTGAAAGAAACCCATACAAACGTAACCTAGCCAAACGTAGCCTAACTCAAACAGACGTGCCGAGAACGCTGTTACTGGGCTCTTTGGAGTCGAGCAGAGTGGAGTAGAGCAATGTAGAGCGTAGATATCCAACGAAAAGCGGAGTATATCGCAAAAGTCAAAGATGCTCGGCTGCTAAGCAGAGTATAGCAGAGCAATGTAGAACACTGAAGAGGCCCGAATGGCAGCCTATAGCACAAAAGTCTAGGATATCCTGACCAAACCTAGCCAAACCAAGCCTAACCAGACGCAACTTAACTCAACCTAACGTGCCGAGAGCATTGTTCCTTGCGTCCACAGAGAAAAGCAGAGTATGATACCGCACAAAAGACCGCAGGAGACCATAAAATAACAGTGTGTACCACAATGTTTACAGCTAACCTAACCTAAAGCAACGTATCCTGGACATACGAAACGTAACCTAACACAACCTAACGTGTGGCGACCACTACTGCTGGCCTCCCCGGAGCCAAGCAGAAAATACTAGAGAACAGTAGGGCTCAGGAATGCACCGAAAAACTGACTATACCACGAAAATCGAAGCTATGCATTGCTGGTAGAGCAACGTACAGCGCAGGCTTACACCGAATAGTCGTGTATAGCACAAAAGTCAAAGCTTCCCTTTTCTAACCTATCTTAACGTAACATAGCCGAACGCAACGTAACCCAGACTAACGTGCCGAGACCAATACTGCTGGCCTCCCCGGAGCCAAGCAGAAAATACTAGAGAACAGTAGGGCTCAGGAATGCACCGAAAAACTGACTATACCACGAAAATCGAAGCTATGCATACCTAACCCAAACCAACTTAGCCTACCGAACGTGGCCTAACTCAACCTGACGCACCGAGACAACTATTCCAGGCATCCACAGCGTCGAACAGAGAGTAGTAGAGCACAGTGCAGCGTAGAAATACATCAAATAGCAATGTATACCGCTATAGTCAGAGATACTCTAACCTAAACAAACATAGACTAACTTAAACAAACGTGCCGAGATCTCCACTGCTGGCCTCCCCAGAGCAAAGCAGATTAGCGTGTAGCAGAGTAGATGGCAGGAATCCACCGAATAACAGTGTACAGCGCAAAAGTTATAACTATCCCCTCCTATCCTGACCAAACG
>NW_016942496.1:0-3564 GCF_001483705.2 Eufriesea mexicana | reverse complement strand
GGCCTCACGGAAACCAAGCAGATATCAGCAGAGCAATGTACGACGTTGAAATCCACAGCATAGCATTGTAAAGCACGATGGTCAAAGCTATCCCAACCAAACCTACCCAATCTTGGCCTAACCAAACGTAACATAAATCAAACTAACACTACGCGACCACAGTTCCTAGCGTCCCCAAAACTAAGCAGATTGTGGTAGGGCGCAGTAGAGCGTAGGAGTCTAGAGAACAGCAGTTTGTATCACAAGATTCGAAGCAACCCTAACCTAACGCAACGGAGCATAGCCTAACCTAACGTATTCTAGCCCAAGCTAACGTGCCGCGACCGTTATTGCTGGCCTCCCCGGGATCCAGCAAATAAGAGCAAAGGACAGAGGAGAGCAGATATCCACCAAATAACAGCGAATAGCACGAAAGTCATGGATACCATAACCAAAATTATCCATACCTGGCCTACCCGCACGTAACCTAAAACAACCTATCGTGTCATGACCACAATTGCTGGCCTCCCCTGAGCCGAGCAGAGTATGGTAGACCGCAGTAGAGCGGGAAAACCACCAAATAGCAATGTATGGCACAAAGATCAAAGATACCCTGCTCCACCCATACCTAACCTAACATATGCCAACTTAGATAAGCTGAACCTAACTTGCTGCTAACACTATTGCTGACTTCCCCACAGACGAGCAGCACATGATAGAACACAGTAGAGCACAAAAGTCCATAGGAGATCAGTGGTTAGTACATACGTCAATGCCATCCAAACCTAACCAGAGATAACGTAGCTTAACCAATAGCTTCCTACCTCAACCTAACGTGCCGAGACAAATACTGCTGGCCTCCCCACCGCCAAGCTGGGCATTTAAGAGGAGAGTAGAGCGCAGAGGTACATAGAGTGGCAGTGTATAGCACGAAAGTCAAAGATATCCTAACCTAGCCCAAACAAACCTTACCTAACCAAGCGTAACATAGCAAATCCTAATGCTCCGCGGCCACTTTTTCAAGCATTCGCAGATCAAAGCAGGGAACATTAGAACACAGAAACCCGCCGAATAGTAGTGTATAGCGCAAAAGTCAAATCTACCCCATCCTAACATAGCCAAACGTACATAGGCGGACGTACCGTTGCCCAATCTTACGTGCCACGACCACTATTGCTGGTTTGCCAGAGACAAGCCGAATATGGTAGAGGAGAGAAGAGCGCAGAAGCCCTTAGGATATCAACGTTGAGCATATATGTCAGGACTGTCCTAACCTAACCCAACATAACCTAACACAACTAAACGAAATCCAGCTACACGTAACGTGCCGCGACCAGTATTGCTAGCATTCACAGAGCCAAGCAGAGCATGATAGTGGATTGCATTGCGCAGAAATCCATATAATCGCCGCCTATGGCAGAAAATTCGAAGCTACCCAAATCTAACCGCACCTAATATAACGTAACCAAACTTAACGTTTCTCAACCCATCTTGCCACGACCGCTATTGCTGGCCTCCCCAGAGCCAAGCAGAATATGCTAGAGCACAGTAGACCGCAGAAATCCTCCGCATCGCAGTTTATTGCACAAAAGACATAGGTAACCTACCCTAACCTGACCAAACTCATCATAACCGAAAGTAACCTAACTCAACCCAGCGAGCCTAAACCACTATTGCTGGCCACCCCATCGTAAAGCAGTGCATATCAGAGGAGAGGAGAGCGCAGAAACCCATACGATGTTGGTGCGAAGCGCAAAAGTCAAAGATTTCCCAAACGAACCCAATGAAACCTTACTTAACCAAATGTAACTTAACCCAACGTAACGCTCCGCAGCCGCATCTACTGGCCTAACGAGAGCAAAGAGGAGAACACTTGATCACAGTAGAGCGTAGAATTCCACCAAATAGCAGCGTATTGCACAAAAGTAAAATCTATCCAAGCGAAGCATGACCAAACCTAGCGAAGCCAAACCTAACATAAATCATCCTAACGTTGCGAGACCACAATTTCTGGCCTGCCCAGAGCAATGCAGAACATACTAGGGCACGGTATACTGCAGAAATGATCGGTATAGCGGTGTACAGTGCGAAAGTCAATGCTATCCTATCCTAATCAGGCCAAAGGCAATGTCACGCAACGTAACATAACTCAGACCAAAGTCACGTGAGCGCTATTACTGCCCTGACTAGAACCATGCAGAACATATTAGAAGGGAGTAGTGAGCAGAAATCAATAGGATCGCAGGGCATAGAGCAATAGTCGAAGCTACCCTATCGGACCATAGCCACACGTACCGTAACCGAACGCAGCACAATTCAAACTAACATGCCGAGACCACTATCGCTATGCTCCCCATCGCCATGCAGAACATATAAGAGGAGAGTAGAGCGCAGAAATCCATAGAATCCCAATGCATGGCACAATAGTCGAAGTTTCCCTCTCCCAACATAACCATACGTAACATAACCGATGGTAGCTTATCCCAATCTAACGTGCAGAGACCTGTGTAGCTAGCATCCCCAGAGCCTAACAGAATATACTAGAGCGCTGTAGAGTGCTGAAATCCTCCGAATAGCCGTGTATAGCACAAGAGTCAAAGCTATCACCTCCTTGCGTAGCCAACCTTAATATGCCCAAACGTAACGTAGCGCAGCCTGGGGAGCCACTACCAGCATCGCTGGCCTCTAGAGAGCCAAGCTGAGCATGGCAGAGCAACGTAGGGCGCAGAGATCGACGGAATAGAAGCGTATCGCACAGCAGTCGAAGCTATCCCCACCAAACCCAACTAAGCCTGGCGTGACCAAGCGTAACATAACACAGCCTAACGTGCCGCGAGCATTATTCCTAGCGTCCACAGATACGAGCAATGTGAGATCGCACAACGAAGAGCACAGAAGCCCATAGAATAGCATTGTGTAGCACAGAAGTCGAAGCTATCATAACCTAACACATCGTTACCTACCATAAGCAAACATAATCCAACCCGCACTAACGTGCCTCGACCACTATTGCTGTCCTCCCGAGAGTCGAGCAGAGTATAGTAGAGCAATGTAGAGGGCAGGAATCCACCGAATAGCAGTGCATGGCGCGAAAACCGGTTCTATCCAAATATAACCCAAGCAAACGTAACTTAACAGATCGCAACCTAACTCAAACTAACGTGCCGGGACCACGATTGTTGGCATCCACAGATACAAGTAGAACATAATAGTGGATAGTAGAACGCAGAAATTCATAGAATAGCATGCAGTGTATGTCGGAAAAGTCTAAGCTACCTACGCCTAACCCAAACCAACGAAGCATAACATAGCCTAACTCAACTTACCGTGCCGCGACCACTATTGCTGGACACACCTCGGCCAAGCCGAATATAGTAGAGCACAGTAGAGCGTCAAAATCCACCGCAAGTCAGTTTGTACCGCGAAAGTCACATCTAACAAAACCTAACCCAAACTACCGTGACGAAGCCAAGCGTAGCCTAACTCTACATAACGTCCCGAGGCCACTATTACTGACATGCCCAGATTCGAGCAGTGTACAGTAGGGCACAGCTGTGCTCAGAATTCCACCATATAGCAGTGTAT
>NW_016942495.1:0-698 GCF_001483705.2 Eufriesea mexicana | reverse complement strand
AATCCACACCGTCCAAACGAAAAGTCTACTGTCAGTCCCTAGGGACTGGCGTAGCACTCAACGTGTTAATAATCAATTTAGTAACTGCCTAGTTATTGACTCTGTCTCTGTCAGAACGGGCCCTTTTAACCACTTGCGCTACGATTTAACTTTCGGTTGCCGTGCCGCGCTCTATAATATAACATGCGGTAAGGCGTTACATTGACACCGCCCTGCGTCTGCGAGCTAACTGTTAGTCGACGTGACGGACACGTCGTTTTTGTTTCCGCGACAAATACCCATCGACGTGGTATACACGTCGCTGGCGGCTTTGGAACAAAAGCATCTCGACGTGCGTGGCACGTCTTTATAGCGTAAGTGGTTAAAGCCCGTCCAGAGGACAAGCGCCTCCCCGAGGTAGGAGTAGAAACTCCCTCTATGCCAAGGTTAGGAGTGAAGGAGACTCCTCCCTCCGAGTTAGCCCTTCCGAAGAGTCACCCTCATGGGGACCCTTCTCACGAGGTGACCAGCGATCGCGTCACCCTCGGTTTATGCTAGGGAAATCCGGGGTTGCGAGAGAATGCCTCGCGTGGCCTGGTCCCAACCTTCTACGGCCCATCTGACAACCAGATACTAACGGGTCCCCTAGACCTGAATTCCAAACGGGGACACTCTATCCTAATAAAAGAGTTTGCCATTCCTACAATTACTATTCCTAC
>NW_016942494.1:0-213 GCF_001483705.2 Eufriesea mexicana | reverse complement strand
TCCACGACCACTGCTTCTGGTATCGCC
This sequence comes from Eufriesea mexicana, assembly GCF_001483705.2. NCBI lineage: Eukaryota > Metazoa > Arthropoda > Insecta > Hymenoptera > Apidae > Eufriesea > Eufriesea mexicana. Next base: position 186 of record NW_016942494.1, on the reverse strand, counting down.
GGAGCCAAGGAGAATATAGTAGAGCGCAGTAGATCAAAGAGATCCACCGGATAACAGTGTATAGCACGGAAGTCAAAGCTATCCTTACCAAGCATAACCAAAGCTAACATATCCAAACGTAACCTGACTGAACCTAGCATGCAGCAACCGCTACTGCTCGTATCCCCAGAGTCGATAAGTCGTGTA
>NW_016942493.1:0-1544 GCF_001483705.2 Eufriesea mexicana | reverse complement strand
TAATATCGTGGTGTGCTAACTTCCTGGCCTAAGTAGGGAGGAAAGACCCTTCTGGAGTGCTATTGCCATTGCTATGCAGTAGAATCTGTCTGGAAAATTGAATTTTGTTAACATTTCTGTCTAATATCGTGGGGAGCTAACTTTCTTGCATAGATAAGTGGCAAAGATACAATTTGCCTGCTACAGCCGTCGCAATGCTATAGAATCGGGCTGGAAAGTTCAATTCTATTAACAGTTTCGACTCTTAACGTGGTGAGCTATCCTTTTTGCATTACTAAGGAGGAGAGATTCTACTGGCGTGCTATAGGCTTCGCAATGCTACAGAATCGTTCTGGAAAAATCAATTTTATTGTCATTTTCGACTAATATCGCGGTGAGCTACATTTCTTGCATAAAAAAGGAGGAAAGTATCTACTTGCGTGCGATAGATAATGCAATGCTATAGAATCTGGCTGGAAAGTTCAATTTTATTGACAGTTTCGACTAATATCGTGGTAAGCTATCTTTTTGCATAAATAAGGAGGAGAGATTCTACTGGCGTGCTATGGTCATCGCAATGTTATAGAATCGACCTGGAAAATTCAATTTTGTTGTCATTTCCGACTAATATTGTGGTGAGCTAACTTTCTTGCATAAACTAGGAAGAAAGATACTATTGGCGAGCTATAGCCACTGCAATGCTATAGAATCTGACTGGAAAATTCAATTTTACTGACCTTTTCGACTAATATCGTGGTGAGCTACCTTTCTTGCATAAATAAGGAGCAAAGATCCCTTTGGCGTGCTGTAGCCATTGCAATGATATTCAATGTGGTTGGAAAAATCAATTTTAATGACATTTTCTACTTACATCTTGGTGAGCTAACTTTCTTGCATAAATATGGAGGAAAGATTCTACTGGCGTGCTATGGTCATCGCAATGCTATAGAATCGACCTGGAAAATTCAATTTTGTTGTCATTTTCGACTAATATCGTGGTGTGCTAACTTCCTGGCCTAAGTAGGGAGGAACGATCCTTCTGGAGTGCTATAGCCATTGCGATGCAGTGGAATCTGTCTGCAAAGTTCAATTTTATTGAGATTTTCGGCTAATATCGTGGTGAGCTAACTTTCTTGCATAAACAAGGGGGAAAGCTTGCATTAGCAAGCTATAACCATTGCAATGCTATAGAATCTGGGCGGGAAATTCAATTCCATTAAATTCAATTCCATCGTCAGTTTCGACTGATATTGTAGTGAGCTTCCTTTCTTGCATAAACATGGAGGAAAGATCCTCTTGGCGTGCTATAATCATAGCAATGCTATAGAATGTGCCCGGCAGATTCAATTTTACGACAATTTCTGCTAATATCGTGGTGAGCTAACTTTCTTGCGTAAATAAGTCGGAAAGATTCTTTTGGCGTGATATTGCAATTGCAATGCTAAAGAATCTGGGTGGAAAAATCAATTTTATTGACATTATCAACTAAATGGTGAGTTAACTATTTTGAATTAATAAGGAGGAAAGACTCTATTGGCATGCTGTAGGCATTGCAATGCTATAGA
>NW_016942492.1:2919-3741 GCF_001483705.2 Eufriesea mexicana | reverse complement strand
TGCCTGCAATAGTGGTCTCAGCAAATTAGTCTGAGCTAGGGTACGTCAGAGTAGGTTAGGACACATTAGACTTGGTTAGTGTAGCCCTGGCTTACGCGCTATACACTGCTATTCGGTGGTTTTCTGCGCTCTACTGTCCTCTAGTATGCTCCGTTGCGTTGCCGCGAGGCCAGAAATGGAGGCCGATGCACGATAGCTTGAGTTAGGTTACGTTTGGTTCCGTAACGTTTGCATGGGTTATGTTTGGTTAGCTTTGACTTTTCCGCCACGCGATGCGATTCAATGGATTTCTGCGCCCTACCCTCCTCTAATATGTTCTGCTTGGCTCTGGGGAGGCGAACAATAGTGGTCGCGTCACGTCGGTTTGAAACATGTAACGTTCGGTTAGGTAAGGCTACGTTCTGTTAGGTTAGGGTATCTTTGGCTTTTGTGCTGCACACAGCTACTCTATGGACTTCTGCGCTCCACAGTGCTCTATGACAATCTATTGGCTCTCGGGATGCCAGTCATAGTGGTGGAGGTTCATCAGGTTTGGTTACGATACGTTTGGCTATGCTATGTTTGGTTACGTTAGTATATTGTTGCTTACACTTTTGTGCTATACACTGCTTTTCTACGTATTTCTGGTTTGCACTGTGCTGCAGTATGCTCTGCTTGGCCCTATGAATGCCAGCAATAGTCGTTTCGGGCCGTTAGCTTAAGTTAGGCTGCGCTTGGTCAGGTTATGTTTGTTTGGTTTAGGTCTGGACCGTTTTGGCTTTCGTGGTATGCACTGTTATTCGACAGGTGTGTAGGCCCTTCTGTACTGCACTCGACCATGCT
>NW_016942492.1:0-2460 GCF_001483705.2 Eufriesea mexicana | reverse complement strand
GGGGGGGGGGTGGCTTTGACTTTTGTGGTATACACTGCCATTCGGGGGAATACTGCACTCTACTATGCTCCAATATCCGCAGCTTGGCTCTCGGAAAGACAGCAATACTGGTATCGGCATATTATGTTGTGTTATGTTATGCTCGGTTAGACTAAGTTAGGTCAGGTTAGGTTACGGTATCTTCTACTTTTGTGCTTTACACTGCAATGCGGCGGACTTCTGCGCTCTGCGGTGCGAACGTATATTCTTACTGGCCCTGCTGTGGTCAGTAATAGTGGTCTAGGCACGCTAGTTTGAATTACACTACGTTTGGCTATGTTACGTTTGGCTAGGTTAGGACAGGATAGAACCAACTTTTCTGCTATACACTGCAACTCGGTAGATTTCTGCGATCTACCGTGCTCTACTCTTCTCTGCTCGACCCTGGGAATTCCAGCAATAGTGGTCGCTGCTCGTTAGGCTGAGTTAGGTTACGTACGGTAGGCTACGATTGGTTATGTTAGGAGTGGATATCTTCGACTTTTATGCTATACTTCGCCTCTCGGTGGATTTCTGCGCTCTACGTAGCTCTAATGTGACCTGCTTGGCTGTGGGGAGGCCAGCAATGGTATTCTCGGCACGTTGTGCTGCGTTCGGTTAGGTTAAGTTAGGACGGATTATGTTAGAATATCTTCGACACTTGCGCAACAACCAGCAGTGCGGTGGATTACTGGGCTCTACTGTTCTCTATCATATTCTGCTTGGATCTGTGGTGGCAAGCAATGGTGGTCTCGTCGCGTTAGGTTGAGCTAGGCAACGTTCGGTTATGTTACATTTGGCTATATTGGGATGTGATAGCGTCGACTATTGTGCTATGCACCGCGATTCTATGCACTTCTGCGCTCTACTCTCCTCTAGTATCTTCTGCTTTTCACTGGGGAGGGCAGCAATTTGGCAGCAATAGTGGTCTCAGTTCGTTAGGAGTAGTTAAGTTACGTTCGGTTATGTTACGTTTGGCTAGGTTAGGATAGGATTACTTCATCTTTTGCGCTTTACACTGCTATTCGATCGATTTCTGTGCTCTACTGTGACCTGATGTTCCCTGCTCTGCTCTGCGGAGGCCTGGAATAGTGGCCGCTGCTCGTTGGTTTGGGTTATTTTACGTTCGGCTAGGCTACGTTTGGTTACGTTTGGTTGGGACGGCTTTGACTTTTGTTCTCTACTCTGCTATTCCGTGGATTACAGCGCCCTTCATTGCTCTGCTATACTCTGCTCGGCTCTCGCGAGGCCAGCAATAGTGGTCGTGGCACGCCAGATTGTGGTACGTCACGTTTGGGCAGTTTTGAATGGGATTGCTTTGACCTTTGTGCTATAGACTGCTCTTCTGTTCATTACTGCGCTCTACAGTGCTGTAATATGGTCTGCGTGGCTCTGGCGATGCCGGGAATGGTGGTCTTGGCACGTTAGGCTGAAGTATGCTACGCCTGGTTAGGTTACGTTTGTTTGGGTTAGGCATGGACATTTCTGCGTTCCGTGTTATACATTGTTGTTCTCAGGAGTACTGCGTTCTGCTGTGCTCTTCTATGCTCTGCTTGTATCCGGGGAGGCCAGTAATAGTCGTCGAGGCACGTTACTTTTAGTTATGTACGTTTGCTTGGGTTGCGATTTGTTAGGTCAGGAAAGGATGTCTCCTACTTTTGGCTTTATATTGTCATTCGGTGGATTTCTGCGCTCTTCATAGCTCTACCATACGCTGCGCGAATCCAGGGAGGCCAGAAACAGCGGCCGCGACGTGCTATGTTGTATTGGGTTACGTTTGGTTTGTTTGCGTTAGCATGGGTAAGATTCGGATGGCTTTGATTTTTCTGCCATATGCTGCGATTGCGTAAATTTCCGTGGCATACTTTCCTCTAATATGCTCTTCTTGGCATTGTGGGGGACAGCAACAGTGGTCTCGGAATTTAGGTTGCTATAGGCTTTTTTCGTCTCGGTTAGGTTATGTCAGGTTTGGTCGGGGTATCCTTGGCTTTTGTGCTTTGCACTTCTGTGCGGCGGATTTCTGTACCCTCCTGTGCTCCAGTATATTCTGCTTTGCTCTGGGGAAGTCATCAGCTGTGGTCTAGGTACGCTAGGTTGTGTTAGGCTACGTTCGGCTTTATTCGGCTTTGTCATCTTAGGCTAGGGCAGCTATGACTTTTATGCTGTGCATTGCCATTTGGTGGACTTTTGCGCTCCAATCTGACCTGTTTCCACCTGCTTTTCTCAGAGAATTCAGGAGATAGCGGCGGCGGCGCGTTAGGCTGTGATAGGATACGTTCGGTTATTTTAGGTTTGATTGGATTAGGTTAGGATATCTCCAACTTTCGTTCTGCACACTGCCATTTTATGAACCTCTACGATCTACTCCGCCTATTATGTCCTGCATTGCCTTGGGAATTCCAGCGTTAGTTGGCTAGGCGCGTTATGTTGTTGTCGCTTACG
>NW_016942491.1:0-290 GCF_001483705.2 Eufriesea mexicana | reverse complement strand
CACTGCTGTTCGGTGGATTTCTGCGCTCCACTGTGTACTGGCATGCCCTGCTTTGCTCTTGGGAGGCCATTAATTGTAGTCTCGGCGCATTAGGTATATTTAGGCTACGTTTGGCTACGTTACGTTTATTGGGTTAGGCTTCGATTGATGTGTCTTTCGCGGTATGCACTGATATTCGGTGGATTTCTGCGCTCTACTGTGCTCTACTATACTCCGCATGGCCATGGGGAGCCCATCAATATTCGTCGCGACTGGTTATATGCAGTTAGGCTATGTGTGGTTATGTCCTG
>NW_016942490.1:0-481 GCF_001483705.2 Eufriesea mexicana | reverse complement strand
CATCCATAAATGCATCCATCCATACATCCATCCATTCATACATCCAAACATTCAAGGATCCATACATCCAAAAATCCATCCATCCACACTTCCATCCATCCATATATCCATCAATCCATAAAACGACCCATCCATACATCCATCTATCCATATATCTATCCATCCATACATCCATCCATACATACATTCATACATCCACACGTCCATACACCCGTATCTTCCATACATCCTTCCACCCATACATCCAACCATCCATACATCAATCGATACATACATCCATCCATCCATACATCCATCCACCCATCCATCCATACATACATGCATCCATACAGACATCAATCCATACATCCATACATACACCAATACATTCATCCATACATACATCCACACATCCACACATCCATACATGCATAAATCGATCCATCCATGCACTCATCCATCCATACGTACATCCATACATCTATGCATACCCCCATACACT
>NW_016942489.1:336-618 GCF_001483705.2 Eufriesea mexicana | reverse complement strand
TTCAATTTGCCAGCCAGATTCTGCAGCATTTCAATGGTTATAGCACGCCAATAGAATTATTCCTACGTATTTATGCAAGAAAGTTAGGTCAACAAGATATTAGCCGAAAATGTAAATTAAATTCAATTTTCCAGCCATATTCTATAGCATTGTAATCGCTATAGCACGCCAGTAGAATCTTTCCTCCTTATATATGCAAGAAAGTTTGGTCAACTCAATATTAGCCGAAAATGTCAACAAAATTGCATTTTCCAGCAAGATTTTATAGCATTGCAATGGCTA
>NW_016942489.1:0-300 GCF_001483705.2 Eufriesea mexicana | reverse complement strand
GAAAGTTAGGACACCACCATATTAGTCGAGAATGTGAATAAAATTGTATTTTCCAGCCAGATTTTATAGCATTGCAATGGCTACAGCACGCCAATTGAATCTTCACGCCTTATTTGTGCAAGATAGTTAGGTCACCACCATATTAGTCGAAAATGTCAATAGAATTCAATTTGCCAGCCAGATTCTGCAGCATTTCAATGGTTATAGCACGCCAATAGAATTATTCCATCGTATTTTTGCAAGAAAGTTAGGTCACCAAGATATTAGCCGAAAATGTAAATTAAATTCAATTTTCCAGCC
>NW_016942488.1:0-977 GCF_001483705.2 Eufriesea mexicana | reverse complement strand
GTCTGTTATTAAGAGGATTTCTGCCCTTTACATGGCTTTAATAATCTCAGCCTGGCTCTGGGATGGACAGCATAGTGTCATCCGCACGTTATGTCGGTGTCGTGTCAGGTTACATTCAGCTATGTTAGGTTAGGCCATGTTAGGTGCGAATAGCTATAGCTTTTGAGCTGTACACTGCTTTTGCGTGGATACCTGCGCTCTACTCGGCTCGAGTTTGACCTGCTTGGCCCTGGGGAGGCCAGTAATAGTGGTCGCGCCTCGTTAGTGTAAGCTAGGATACGTTTGGACATGATACGATTCTTTATGTTAAGAGAAGATAGCTAGGACTTGTGTGATATAGTCTGCTATTAGGTATATTCCTGCGCACCACAGTGCTCTAATATTTTCAGCTTTGCTCTGGCAAGGCCTACAACAGTGTTCTCGGCACGTTATTATGAGTCATTAGTCACTTTACGATCGGTTAGATTGAGTCAGGCTATGCTTGGTCAGGATCGTCATAACTTTTATGCTCTATACTGCTATTAGGTGGATTCCTGCGCTCTACTGTGCTCTAGTATGCCCTACTTGGCTCTTGGGAGGGCAACAATGGCGGTCCCTGCATGCTAAGCTGGGCCCGGCTATGTTTGGCTGTTTCCTGTTGGCTTGGGTTAGGCTTGGGTAGCTTTGACTTTTCTGATAAAAACTGCGATTCTATGGATTTCTGCGTTGCACTGTCTACTATCGTGTTCTGCTTGGCTCGGTGTAGGCCAACCATAGTGGTCGCGGCACGTTATGTTTAGGTAGATAACGTTTCGTTATGTCACGATTGGTTAGGTTAGGAGAGGGTAGCTTCGACCTTAGTGTTAGAGCCTGCTATTAGGTGGATTACTGCTCCCTACAGTGCTTTAGTGTTTTCAGCTTGGCTCTGATAAGATCAGAAATAGAGGTATCGGCACGATATGTTGGCTCAGGTTACGCTCGGTATGGTCGCGTCAGGC
>NW_016942487.1:0-569 GCF_001483705.2 Eufriesea mexicana | reverse complement strand
GATTTATTTCCAGCATTTTACAAGTGCAGTCGTGGCCTAACAGCGATAGATGAAAATTCCTGTTTTGATAGACCGTGGTTCGATTCTCGACCCATAGTTGGTAGTTTTTTAATCTATTTTTAATTTTGTGTTCATTGTTCGTCTATGAAAAAATTATAAATAAAATTTCTTCATAAAATAATTTATTTTTTACGCTTTCTTTTGCCAGTATTTATTTATTATAAAATAATAAGAATATTATGCAAGAAAGACATTTTTCTATAGCAATCTTGTTTACTATAGGAAATGCAAAACCTATCTCTCATGTAAGTACTAATTATTAAATTAAATATTGTATATGAATGTTGTCTATAATTCCAATTCTGCTGTGCAGCTATAAATGTTCATGAATTAATTAGAAAAACTTGGGAATTTATTAATTTTCTACTGTCGAATTGATATCTAGTATCCAGTTCGAATAAAAATTTTACCGCCTGCGATCAGCGCCATCTATGATAGTGGAATACTTTCTCAAATAGTTTACTAATTCTGGTTACGTGCATCTAATATATTTTAATTTATTTTAATAA
>NW_016942486.1:0-1168 GCF_001483705.2 Eufriesea mexicana | reverse complement strand
GCTTAGTAGGGCAGAGTGTAGCGCAGAAATCCACCGCATTGTAGTGTACAACACGGAAGCCAAACGTTTCCTGACCTAACTAGGCCCAACCTAACCTATCCAAACGTAGTGTAACTCAACATAACGTGACGAGACCAACATTGCTGGCCTCCCGGAGCCAAGCAAAGCATACTAGAGCATATTAGAGCGCAGAAATCCACCGAATAGCAATAAATAGCACAAAAGTCGTAGTTGCCTAACCTGACCCAACCAAACGTAAGCTAACTCAGCCTTACATGACGAAACCTTAGTGCAGGCCTCCACAGCGACAAACAGAATGTACTGGAGCACACTGGAGCGCAGAAATCCACCGCATTGCAGTGAATATCACAAAAGCCGTAGATACCCAAGTATAACGTAACCAAGCCTAACCTACCCAAACGCACGCTTACTCAAACTTACGTGCCGCGACCGCCATTGATCGCCTTCCCAGAGCCCATCAGAGTATAGTAGAGCAACGCAGAGCGCAGAAATCCATCGAATAGAAGCGTATAGCACAACAGTCATAGAAAGCCTGACCAAGCATTCCAAGCCCACATAAACGAAACGTAACATGACCCAACATAACGTGCAAAGGCCACCACTACTAGCCACCACAAAGCCATGCAGAACTTATAAGAGCGCAGTAGATCGGCGCAATTTACCGGATAGCGGTGAATGGCACAAAAGCCTAAGTTGTTCTCTCCTAACACATCCAAAATTTTCATGTGGAAATGTAGCCTACGCAAACCAAACGCGCCGAGATCACTATTGCTGGCCTATACAGAGCCAAGCAGAAGGGCACGACAGAGCGCAGAAATCCGCCGCATTGCAGTGTGAAGCACAAAAGTCAAAGGTACCCCATTGTGACCTAACGCAACCATACCAAACGTAGCCTAACTGAACGTAACGTGCCGATACCATTATTGCAGGCCCTCCAAGAGCCTAGCTGAGTATGTTAGAGCACAGTAGATTACAGAAATCCGCTGAATGTCAGCGTATATCTCAAAGGTCGTAGCTAGGCCCCCCAAACCTGAGCAACCGTAACGCAACTGAACGTAACCAACCTCATCCTAACGTGGCGCGGACACTGCTGCTGACATGCACAGAGCCACGCACATCATACTAGAGGAGAGTAGAACACAGAATC
>NW_016942485.1:0-1332 GCF_001483705.2 Eufriesea mexicana | reverse complement strand
TAATCCACCGAATAGCAGTGTATACTGCGAAAGTCAAAGCAATGCGAACATAACCCAAACAAAGCAAACCGAACCGAACTTAGCATAACACAACCTAACGGGCCGCGGCCGCCATTGCCGGCCTCCCCAGAGTCGAGCAGTGTACAGTAGAGCAGAGTAGAGCGCAGAAATCCACCGAATAACAGTGAGAGGCACAAAAGTCAAAGCTATACTCCCCTAACCTAACCGAACGTATCCTGAACGAACGTAGCCTGACCCAAACTTTCGTGCCAGGGCCACCATTGCTAGCCTCCCCAGAGTGAAGCAGAGTTAAGTAGAGCAACGTAGAGCGCAGAAATCCTCCGAATAGCGGTGTGTAACGTAACAGTCAAAGCTATTCTATCCTAACCTATCCAAACATTATATGGTCGAGCATATCCTAACTTAACCTAACGTGCCGACACCTCCATTGCAGGAAACCCCAGAGCCAAGCGGAATATACCCGAGCACAGTGGAGCGCAGGTAGCCACCAAATTGCAACGTATAGCACTAAAGTCAAATATATCCTAGCCAAACATGACCCAACCTGACCAATACAAACGTGGAATCACTAAACTTAACGAGACGAGACTACTACTTTCGGCCACTCCAGTGTCAACCAGAACATACCAGAGCACAGTAGAGGGCAGAAATCCAACGAATATCAGTGTACAGCACAAAAGTCAAAGCCATCATGGACATACTTAACCCAACCTGGCCTAACCGAACGTAACTTGAACCAACCAATCGTGTCGCGCCCACTATCGCTGGCTACCACAGAGTCGAGCAGGGGAAAGTAGAGAACAATAGAGCGCAGAAATCCAGCTAACAGCAGTCTATTCCGAGAAAGTGAAATGTATCCAGACCTATGCCAAGCAAGCATAACCTAACTAATCGAAACAAAACTCAACCTATCGTGACGAGAACACAATTACTCTCCTCCTCAGAGTCGAGCAAAGTATAGTAGAGCACAGTAGAGCGAAGAAATCCATTGAGTAGCAGTGTATATCACGAAAGTCGAAGCTACCCAGACCTAACCCCAACAAACGTAATCTAACCAAACGTAACCTATCTCAACCTAACTCGCGGAGACCACTATTTCTGGCTACCCCGGGGCCGAGCAGAGCATAGTAGAGTACAGTAGAGCCCAGGAGTCCATACAATAGCAGTTTATAGCACAAATGTCGATGCTGCTCCAGCCTAACATAACCAAACGTAACATAACCGAACGTGACATAGCTTTACCGAACATGGCTAGACCACTGTTGCTGAACTCCCCAGAGCCTAACAGAATATACTAGAGCACAGTAGATA
>NW_016942484.1:0-898 GCF_001483705.2 Eufriesea mexicana | reverse complement strand
ATCATCGCTTTTCTAGGACGTCAAAAGTCCATAGTGAGTCGTTCCATTTGTTTGTCCGTGGTGTGAGTGAGCACGTGCTGTCCGGGTACAATATAAATCGTTTATTATAAAAGCTTTTTACTCCGTTACCATCTAATTCTTTCTGCTGTAAATAAAACATTATTTAATAAACAAACTAATATTATAAAGCAACCCTAGGCCTTTTCTGTATCAATCACTTAACTCCACCAATTTGTTCTAATGTTTCAGTTCTTTGTGCTTACCTAATAAATTCCGTGGTATGACAACCACGCGTAATTCCATAAAGTCCAACAAATAATTCTAGTATGCCTTGATTTATTAATGTTTAAGGTTATTGTTTTACTGGTTGTACCGACAGGCATGATTAAATTCCATTAATTATATGAGAGTTAATTTAACTGGATTTGTTGAACCCTTATAATTTCGGTCATTTATATTTGCTCCAATAGCTACATATAAATCACCAGTTCTTCGTTCACTAGTACTAGTATTATTTTTACATTGTACATCGCAATAATACCTTATTGTTGCATTTTCTAAACATGGATTTAAGATATTGATTTCTCTTACATATAAAATATTTTTATCTAATTCTTTATTATTTTTACCTTTTTTTTTATGTGATTATTTATTGTTGATGTTGAAATTTTTTATACTAAATCATTTTTCACTTTACCTTTGGTCACTCCACACAACGCTCAACATGATGTTGTGTCATTTTTTGACATATAAGGGATTGATTGCCCAAACACTTCACCACCAACTAAACAGGGACTTCCAACTTTACCGTCAGCAACTATTTGTGACTAACTGCATTCTTTAAGGTATATCTTTTTATTGCTTTTGGTGTTGGTAAAATAGAGTTCATTATTCCATT
>NW_016942483.1:0-409 GCF_001483705.2 Eufriesea mexicana | reverse complement strand
AGGTTTGGTTTGGTTACGTTTGGTTTGTGTATGCTTGTTTGTGTTAGGTTTGTATAGCTCTGACTTTCTTGGCATAGACTTTTATTCAGTGAATTTCTTCGCTCCACTCTGCACGACTATACTATGCTCGACTCTCTGGTGGCCAGCAATAGTGGTCGCAGCACGTTGGGTTTAGATACGATACGTTCGCTTACGCTACGATTTCTAAGATTAGGAGGGGCTAGCTATGACTTTTGCGCTATACACAGATGTGCGGCGGATTTCTGCTCTCTACTGCACTCTAATGTCTTCAGCTTGGTTCGGGGAAGGCCAGCAATAGTGGTATCGACACGTTGCTGTGAGTTATGCTGCGTTTGGTTAGGTTAGGCTAGGTAAGGTTAGCATAGGGTATGTTTGCCTTTTGCGCTTT
>NW_016942482.1:0-248 GCF_001483705.2 Eufriesea mexicana | reverse complement strand
GTTATAGATTTTGAATAGACCTATTCTCTGGCAAGTGGATGGCTGTTATTGCAATTCGATTGAAGGCGTTATGCGATCTATTCACCAAGCTATAACAGGTTATAGATTTTGAATAGACCTATCCTCTGGCAAGTAGATGACTGTACTTGACATTGCATTGGAGGCGTTAGGCGATATATTCACCGAGCTATAACATGTTATAGATATTGAATAGACCTATTTTCTGGAAAGTAGATGTCTGTACATGC
>NW_016942481.1:0-4656 GCF_001483705.2 Eufriesea mexicana | reverse complement strand
TGGCGTGCTATAGCCATTGCATTGCCGTAGTATCTGGCTGGAAAATTCAATTTTATTGATGTTTCCGACTAATACCGTGGTGAGCTATCTTCCTTGCATAAGTTAGGAGGAAACATACTTTTGGAGTGCTATAGCCATTGCAATGCTGCAGAATCTGGCTGGAAAGGTCAATTTTATTGACATCTTCGGCTAATATCGTGGTGAGTTAACTTTCCCGCATAAAAAAGGGGTAAAGGTCCTATTGGCGTGGTATAGGCATTACAATGCTATAGAATCTTACTGGGAAAATCAATTTTATTGATATTTTCGGTTAATAACGTGGAGAGCTATCTTCCTTGCATAAGTAACGAGGAAAGATCCATTTGGAGTGCTATATCCACTGAAATGCAGCTGAATCTGGCAGGAAATTTCAATTTTACTGACATTTTCGACTAATATCGTGGTGAGCTACCTTTCTTACATAAATAAGGATGAAAGTTCCTTCTGGAGTGTTATAGCCATTGCAATGCCGTAGAATCTGGTTGGAAAATTCCATTTTATTGTCATTTTCGACTAATATCGCGGTGAGCTATCCTTCTTGCATAAATAAGGAGGAAAGATACTCTTCGTGTGCTATAGCCATTGCAATGCTGCAGAATCTGGCTGGAAAATTCAATTCTCTTGACATCTTCGACTAATATCGTGGTGAGTTAACTTTCCCGCATAAAAAAGGTGGAAAGGTCGTATTGGCGTGGTATAGGCATTGCAATGCTATAGAATCTTACTGGGAAAATCAATTTTACTTACATTCTTGGCTAATAACGTGGAGAGCTAACTTTCTTGCATAAATAAGAAGGAAAGATTCTATTGGCGTGCTATAGCCACTGCAATGCTCTGGAGTATGGCTGGAAAATTCAATTTTATTGACATTTTCGACTAACTGCGTGGTGAGTTAGCTTTCTCTCATAAATAAGGAGGAAAGATTCTATTGGCGTGCTATAGGCATTGCAATGCTATGGATTCTTCCTAGGATAATCAATTTTATTGACATTTTCGACTATTATCGCCGTGAGCTACCTTTCTTGCATCAATAAGGAGGAAATATTCCATTGGCGTGCTATAGCCTATGCAATGCTATAGAATCTGCCTGGAAAATTCAATTTTACTGACATTTTCGACTAATATCGTTGTGAGCAATTTTGCTTGCATAAGTAAGGAGGAAACATCCTTTCGTAGTGCAATATCCATAACAATGCTATAGAATCTTCCTGGAAAATGCATTTTTATTGACATTTTCGACTAATATCGTAGTGAGCTCTCTACCTTGTATAAGTAAGGAGGAAACATACTTTTGGAGTGCTATATCCATTGCAATGCTGCAGAATCTGGCTGGAAAGTTCAATTTTATTGACATTTTCCACAAATTTCGTTGTGAGCTAACTATCTTGCATTAGTATGGAGGAAAGGTCCTTCTGGAGTGCTATAGCAATTGCAATGCAGTAGAATCTCGCAAGAAAATTCAATTTTATTGACATTTTTAACTAATATCGTGGAGAGCTACCTGGCTTGCATAAATAAGGAGGAGACATTCTATTGGCGTGCTATAGCCATTGCAATGCACTGGAATCTGGACAGAAAATTCAATTTTGCTGACATTTTCGTCTAATATAGTGGCGAGCTACCCCTCTTGCATAAATAAGGAGGAAGGATACTTTTGGAGTCCTATAGCCATTGCAAGGCTGCAGAATCTGGCTGGCAAATTCAATTCTATTTACATCTTCGACTAATATCGTGGTGAGTTATAATTCCCGCATAAAAAAGGAGGAAAGGTCCTATTGGCGTGGTATAGGCATCGCAATGCTATAGAATCTAACTGGGAACTTCAATTTAATTGACATTTTTGGCTAATATCGTAGTGAGCTATCTTCATTGCTTAAGTTAGGAGGAAACATCCTCCTGGAGTGCTATATCCATTGCAATGCTATAGAATCTACCAGGAAAATTCAATTTTATTGACATTTTCGGCTAATATCGTAGTGAGCTATCTTCCTTGCATAAATACGGAAGAAAGTACCTTCTGGAGTGCTATAGCCATAACAATGCTATAGAATCTTCAAGGAAAATTCAATTTTATTGTCATTTTCGGCTAATATCGTAGTGAGCTATCTTCCTTGCATAAATGAGGAAGAAAGTACTTTCTGGAGTGCTATAGCCATAGCAATGCTGTAGAAACTGGCTGGAAAATTCAATTTGATTGACATTTTCGACTAACAACGTGGTGAGTTAAATTTCTCGCATAAATTAGGAGGAAATATTCTTTTGGCGTGCTATGGGCATTGCAATGCTATAGATTCTTCCTAGAAAAATCAATTTTATAGACATTTTCGACTATTATCGGCGTGAGCTACCTTTCTTGCATCAATAAGGAGGAAATATTCCATTGGCGTGCTATAGCCTATGCAATGCTATAGAATCTGCCTGGAAAATTCAATTTTACTGACATTTTCGACTAATATCGCTGTGAGCAATTTTGCTTGCATAAGTAAGGAGGAAACATCCTTTTGTAGTGCAATATCCATTGCAATGCTGCAGAATCTGCCTGGAAAGTTCAACTTTATTGACATTTTCCACAAATTTCGTGGTGAGCTAACTATCTTGCATTAGTAAGGAGGAAAGGTCCTTCTGGAGTGCTATAGCAATTGCAATGCAGTAGAATCTCGCAGGAAAATTCAATTTTATTGACATTTTTAACTAATATCGTGGAGAGCTACCTGGCTTGCATAAATAAGGAGGAAAGATTCTGTTGGCGTGCTATAGCCATTGGAATGCTGCAGAATCTGCCTGGAAAATTCAATTTTATTGACATCTTCGACTGATATCCTGATGAGATAGCTTTCTCGCATAAATAAGGAGGAAACATTCTATTGGCGTGGTATAGGCACTGCAGTGCTATAGAATCATCCTGGGAAATTCTATTTTATTGACATTTTTGGCTAATAACGTGGAGAGCTAACTTCCTTGCAAAAGTAACGAGGAAAGATCCATTTGGAGTGCTATATCCACTGGAATGTTGCAGAATCTGGCTCGAAATTCCAATTTTATTGACATTTTCCACTAATATCGTGGTGAGCTAACTTTCTTGCAATAAATAAGGAGGAAAGGCCCTTCTGGAGTGCTACAGCAATTGCAATGCAGTAGAATCTCGCTGGAAAATTCAGGAAACATACTTTTGGAGTGCTATATCCACTGGAATGTTGCAGAATCTGGCTCGAAATTCCAATTTTATTGACATTTTCGACTAACTGCGTGGTGAGTTAGCTTTCTCTCATAAATAAGGAGGAAAGGCCCTTCTGGAGTGCTACAGCAATTGCAATGCAGTAGAATCTCGCTGGAAAATTCAGGAAACATACTTTTGGAGTGCTATATCCACTGGAATGTTGCAGAATCTGGCTCGAAATTCCAATTTTATTGACATTTTCGACTAACTGCGTGGTGAGTTAGCTTTCTCTCATAAATAAGGAGGAAAGGCCCTTCTGGAGTGCTACAGCAATTGCAATGCAGTAGAATCTCGCTGGAAAATTCAGGAAACATACTTTTGGAGTGCTATATCCACTGGAATGTTGCAGAATCTGGCTCGAAATTCCAATTTTATTGACATTTTCGACTAACTGCGTGGTGAGTTAGCTTTCTCTCATAAATAAGGAGGAAAGGCCCTTCTGGAGTGCTACAGCAATTGCAATGCAGTAGAATCTCGCTGGAAAATTCAGGAAACATACTTTTGGAGTGCTATATCCACTGGAATGTTGCAGAATCTGGCTCGAAATTCCAATTTTATTGACATTTTCGACTAACTGCGTGGTGAGTTAGCTTTCTCTCATAAATAAGGAGGAAAGGCCCTTCTGGAGTGCTACAGCAATTGCAATGCAGTAGAATCTCGCTGGAAAATTCAGGAAACATACTTTTGGAGTGCTATATCCACTGGAATGTTGCAGAATCTGGCTCGAAATTCCAATTTTATTGACATTTTCGACTAACTGCGTGGTGAGTTAGCTTTCTCTCATAAATAAGGAGGAAAGGCCCTTCTGGAGTGCTACAGCAATTGCAATGCAGTAGAATCTCGCTGGAAAATTCAGGAAACATACTTTTGGAGTGCTATATCCACTGGAATGTTGCAGAATCTGGCTCGAAATTCCAATTTTATTGACATTTTCGACTAACTGCGTGGTGAGTTAGCTTTCTCTCATAAATAAGGAGGAAAGGCCCTTCTGGAGTGCTACAGCAATTGCAATGCAGTAGAATCTCGCTGGAAAATTCAGGAAACATACTTTTGGAGTGCTATATCCACTGGAATGTTGCAGAATCTGGCTCGAAATTCCAATTTTATTGACATTTTCGACTAACTGCGTGGTGAGTTAGCTTTCTCTCATAAATAAGGAGGAAAGATTCTATTGGCGTGCTATAGCCACTGCAATGCTCTGGAGTATGGCTGGAAAATTCAATTTTATTGACATTTTCGACTAACTGCGTGGTGAGTTAGCTTTCTCTCATAAATAAGGAGGAAAGATTCTATTGGCGTGCTATAGGCATTGCAATGCTATGGATTCTTCCTAGGATAATCAATTTTATTGACATTTTCGACTATTATCGCCGTGAGCTACCTTTCTTGCATCAATAAGG
>NW_016942480.1:1194-2050 GCF_001483705.2 Eufriesea mexicana | reverse complement strand
TATGGATAGGTGGATGTATGGATGTATGGATGTATATATGTATGGATGTATGGAAGGACGGATGTATGAGTGGATGGATGAATGGATGGACGTATTTTCGTGTGTATGGATGTACGGATGTATATATGTTTGCATGCATGCATGGATGGATGTATCGAAAGATGGATGTACGAATGGATGGATTGATGGATGTATGGGCGGATGGAGGTATGGATGGATGGATTTATGGATGTATGGATGTATGAATGTATGGATGTATGGATGGATGGATGTATCGAATGATGGACGTACGAGTGGATGCATTTATGGAAGTATGGATGTGGGGATGTATGGATGAATGGATGTATGGATGGATTGAGGTATGGATGGATGGATGTATGGACGTATGGGTGTATGGATGGATGAATGGATGTATGGATTTATATCTGTGTGGATGGATGTATATCTGTATGGATGTATGGGTTGATGGATGTGCGGATGGACGGAGGTATGGATTCATGGATGTATGGATGGACGGAGGTATGGATGGATGGACTTATGGATGTATGGATGTATAAATGAATGGATATATGGATGGATAGATGAACGGGTGGATGGATGGATGGATGTATGGATGTATGTATGTATGCATTTATGGATGTGGGTGTGTGTATGAATGTATGGATGTAAGAATGTATGGATGTAGGCATGTGCGGATGTATATATGTGTGTATGTATGGATTTATGCATGTATGGGTGTGTGGATGGATGGATGTATGGATGGTTGTATGTGTGGGTGGCAGGATATATGGATGGATGGATGTATTGATGTACAGGTGTATGGATGAATGAATGTTTGGTTGTATGGATGTGTGTA
>NW_016942480.1:522-1174 GCF_001483705.2 Eufriesea mexicana | reverse complement strand
GTGGATATATGTATGGATCGATGCATGTATGGATGGGTGGTTGTATGGCTGGATGGATGTATGGAAGGATGGGTGTATGGATGGATGAATGTATGGATTGATGGCCGTGCGGTTGGATGGTTGTATGGATGGGTTGAGGTATGGATGGACGGATGTACGGATGAATGTATGTCCGGATGAATGGATGTATGGATGAATTGAGGTATGGATGGATGTATGTATGTATGTATGAATGTATGGGTGTATGTATGTATGGATGTATGGATGTATGGATGTATGGATGTATGGACGTATGGATGTACGAATGAAAGGATGTATATGCGTATGGATGTATGGATGGATGGATGGATGTGTGGATGTATGGATGTATGGATGTATGGATGTATGTATGTATGGATGTACGAACGTATGGATGTACGAATGTATGGATGTACGAATGTATGGATGTATGGATGTATGGATGGATCTATGTAAGTATGAATGGTTGGATGGATGGATGGATGTATGGATGGATTGAGGTGTGGATGAACGGATGAACGGATGTAGGGATGCACGGATGTATGGACGTATGTCTGTATGGATGTATGGATGGATGGATGTTACGAATGATGGGCGTACGAGTGGATGCATTTATGGATGTACGGATGTGGAG
>NW_016942480.1:0-343 GCF_001483705.2 Eufriesea mexicana | reverse complement strand
TATGGATGTATGTAGGTATGTATCTATGGATGTATGTATGAAAGAATGTATTGGTGTATGTAAGGATGTATGCATTGATGTCTCTATGGAAGCACGGATGGGTGGGTGGATGGGTGGAAGGATGTATGGACGAACGGATGCATGGATGGATTGAGGTATGGTTGCATGGATGTATGTATGGATGGATGTATGGGTGTATGAATGGCTGGATGTATAAGTGTATGGATGTATGGATTGGTGGATGTACGGATGGACGGAGGTATGGATTCATGGATGTATTGGTGGACGGAGGTATGGATGGAAGGACTTATGTATGTATGGATGTATAAATGTATGGATATAT
>NW_016942479.1:0-521 GCF_001483705.2 Eufriesea mexicana | reverse complement strand
CAGTATATTCGAGCGCGTCGACGACGACGCGCGGTGTGCGCCGTGGAAATCGCGCACCACTATTGCGGGTACCGGTCCGCGGTGGGCGATCTCCGGAGGGAGGTTCGCTAAGCCAAATCTCGGCAATGGGACGAACTCCTCTAGACGCTCGAAAGCGATCCGTGGGGACGCTCCCTGTAAATTAGTATTGGGGAAGTTAAGGGCATGGGCGCCCCACGCGACCGAGCGTATGGACCCCGAGCTCCTGCGGCGGGTGATCGACGCCCTCTTCCCTGTGGTGGCGGTGGATCAGGTGCAACCAGCTGCAGTGTTGTCGTAACAGGTCGGGTGGTCCGACGAGCTGGGGGTCTCGCGCGAGGAGTTGTGCTTTGCGGCTGTTAGGATTGGGGCGAGGAGCACCGCCCTCGGACCGGACGCCATCCCGGGCCGAGCCTTTGCACTGGCTCTGGAAGCGTGGTGTGACCGTGCGCGACGGCTGTTCGACAGCTGCCTCAGGAACTGTCGCATCCCGGCATGTTGGA
>NW_016942478.1:0-644 GCF_001483705.2 Eufriesea mexicana | reverse complement strand
TTAGGAAAGAAAGATATCTCAACACGATAATAGTCGAAAATGTCAATAAAATTGAATTTTCCATGACGATTCTATAGCATTGCAATGCCTATAACACGCTAGTAGAACCTCTCCTCCTTATTTATGCAAGAAAGTTAGCTCCCCACGATAATAGTCGAAACTGTCGATAAAATTGAATTTTCCAGGAAGACTCTGATGCATTGCAATGCCTATAGCACGCCAATAGGATCTATCCTACTTATATATGCGAGATTGTCATCTCACTTATCTCACCACGATATTAGCCGAAAATGTCAATAAAACTGTATTTTCCAACCACACTCTGTATCATTGCATTGTCTGCAGCACGCCAATAGAATCTATCCTGCTTATTTATGCGAGAAAGAGAGCTCACCACGATAAGGGACAAAAATCTCAATAAAATTGAATTTTCCAGCCAGATTCTGCTGCATTGCAATGGCTATAGCACTCCGAACGCATCTTTCCTCCTTACCTATGCAAGGAAGTAAGCTCACCACGGTATTTGTCGAAAATGTCAATAAAATTGTATTGCCCATCCAGATTCTATAGCATTGCAGTGGTTATAGCTTGCCAATATAATCTTTCCACCTTGTATATGCAAGAAAGTTAGCTCACCACGATAT
>NW_016942477.1:0-494 GCF_001483705.2 Eufriesea mexicana | reverse complement strand
CTAACAAAACTTAGCACAACCAAGCCCAACCGGACGCATACTGACCCAACATAACGTGCCGAGGCCAGTATTGCTGGCCTTCCCAGAGCCATGACGAACATATGAAAGATCTGTAGGGCGCAGAAATACACCCAGCAGCAGACCATAGTACGAGAGTATGACCTATATTCTACTAACCTAAGTAATCGTAACATAACCAAGCGTAAACTAACTCAGCTAACGTGCCGCGACCACTATAGCTAGCCTCCCCGGAGCCAAGCAAAACACATTAATGGAAAGTAGAACGCAGAAATCCGTATAATTGCAATGTAGGTCAGAGGAGTCAAAGCAACAAAAACCTAACCCAAACAAATTCCACGTAAACAAACAAAGCCTAACTGAAGCTAACGTGCCGAGACAGCTATTGTCGACCTCGCCAGAGACAAGCAAGGCAGACTAGAGCACAGTGGAGCGCAGAAATGCACCGATTAAGCGTGTGCAGCACAAAAGCTAAT
>NW_016942476.1:0-1056 GCF_001483705.2 Eufriesea mexicana | reverse complement strand
GTCCAGGCGCTGATGCTTCCACGGCGGCCGCAGGTTATGCGTGCGCCCCGGTGCGGCAGTATGCATGGTGTGCGTGGCAGTAAACGACCAGTCTCGCGCGCATGGGCATGGATGTTTCGTGTGCTAGCTCCCGTCCCTTCGGGCGAGAAATGCGGCAGCTGAGTGGGCGCGTCCTGTCAAGCGCGTCCCAGCGAAGACCAGGGCGACCCGAAATGAGAGGGGCTGGTCATCGTGGGGGTTTAACTGGTTAAAAATCCCAAATATCACCACCCCCTCCCCCAGGGGCCCGGGTTACCTTGGAAGACTTCCCCCACATTCAAAAAAGGTAAGGTCAGGATATGTTTGACTCTTGTGCTATACACAGCAGTGCGGTGAACTTCTTTGCTCTTCTGTGCTCTGGTATATTCTGCATGGCTCTGGGCAGTACAGCAACAGTGTTCCCGCACGTTACGTAGAGTTCTCCTACGTTTGCTTATGTTACGTTTGGTTAAGTTAGGATAGAATGGATTAGACTTTTGTGCCACACACTGCTATTCGGTGGAGACTTGCCCTTTACAGTGCTCTAATAAGTCCTGCTTGGCGCCGGGGTGGCCAGTATTTGTGGTCGCTGTACGTTAGGTTGAGCTAGGCTTCGGTTCGTTTGCTTATGTTTGTAAAGCTTGGAGAAGATTTCATTGACATGGTGCTATACATTGCTGTTCGGTGCATTTCCGCGCACTTCATTGCTCTACTATACTCCGGTCGACTCTGGCCATGCGATCAGTGGTGGTCGTGGTACGTTTAGTTTGGGTGAGGTTACGCTTTATTTGATTAGGCTCGGCAAAGTTTGGTTAGAATAGCTGCGACCTTCGTAATATATACTACTATCTGGTGAACCCATGTGATCTACTGTGGTCTAATATGTAATGCTTGGCTTGTGTGGTACCAGCAGCAGAGGTCGCGGCACATTGTGTTGAGCTATGCTACGTTTCGTTAGGTAAGTTTGGGTCAGGGTAGGTTAGGATACCTTTGACTTTTGTGCTGTTCACTACCATGCGGTGAATATATGCGCACTAC
>NW_016942475.1:0-728 GCF_001483705.2 Eufriesea mexicana | reverse complement strand
CAGCATCGAGCAGAGTATAGAAGAGCAACGAAGCGCATTGAAATCCGCCGAGTAACAGTTAATGGCACAAGAGTCAGAGATATCCTGACTAAACCTAACCAGACCTAAACCAGTCAAACGTAACATAACACAACCGAACGTGCCGCGAGCACCATTGCTGGCGTCCCCAGAGTCATGCAGAGTAATATAGGTCTGAGTGGAGCCCAGAAGTCCACAGACCTAACACCACACACCTAACACACCTAAACGTAATCTATCTGAACCGAACGTGCCGCGACCAGCATTGCTGGCCTCCACAGAGCCATGCAGAGCATAATAGAGGAGAGTATGGTGGAGAAATCAATAGAATAGAAGTGTATAGCACAAAAGTCAAAGCTACCCGATCCTAATTTAACCAAACGTAGCATAACCAAACGTAGTATAAATAAACATAACGTGCAGACACCTCTACTTCTGGCCTCCGCAGAGGCAAGGAGAGTATATTATAGCACTGCAGATCGCAGAAATCCAACGAATAGCGTTTTAAGGACAAAACTCAGAGACGTCCTAACCAAACATGTCCCAACCGAAAGTAACCAAACGGAACATGACTCAACCTATCGTTCCGCGGACACCATTGCTGGACTCCCCAGAGTCAAGCAGAGAATAGAAAAGCAATGTCGAGTGCCGAAATCCTCCGAATTGCAGTGCACGTCGCAAAGGTCAAGGCTATACTATCCTATCCTAAC
>NW_016942474.1:0-214 GCF_001483705.2 Eufriesea mexicana | reverse complement strand
TATGAACTGTCACAGCTTGGCGAATAGATCGCCTAACGCCTTCAATTAAATGGCAAATACAGCGATCTGGTTGCCAGGGTATAGGTCTATTCAAAACCTATAACATTTTATACCTTGGTGACTATATCGTCTAACGCCTTCTACGCAATGACAAGTACAGCCATCTGCTTACCAGAGAATAGGTCTATTCAAAATCAATAACCTGTTATAGCTT
>NW_016942473.1:0-565 GCF_001483705.2 Eufriesea mexicana | reverse complement strand
GAACACAGTAGGGCGCAGATATCCGCCGAATAGCATTGTATAGCACAAAAGTCGAGGCAATCACGACCAAACGTAGTCATGACCAAACGTAACCTAACCAAACCCAGCCAAACGAAACCTAACTCAAGCGAACCTGTCACGACCGCTATTTCTGGCCTCCCCAGAGACAAGCGGAACATATTAGATCACAGCAGATCTCTGCAGTTCACGGTATAGCAGTGTGTAGTACAAATGTCGGAGCTATTCTATACTCACCTAATCAAACGTAACGTAACCAAACGTTAACTGTCGCACCCTAACGTGCCGAGACCCCTATTGCTGGCATCTCCAGAGCCAAGCAGAACGCACGAGAGCACAGTAGAGCACTGAAGTCCACCGAATATCTGTATATAGCAGAGAAGTCATTGGCATCCTCTCCTGCCCTGACCAAGCGTAACATAGACATACGCGGCCTAAATGGAACTAAACTGCCGGTACCAATATTACTGGCCTCCCCAGAGTTGAGCAGAGTATTGTAGAGCACTCTAGAGCGCAGAAATCCCCCGTATAACAGTCTATGTCAAGA
>NW_016942472.1:0-718 GCF_001483705.2 Eufriesea mexicana | reverse complement strand
TACAGCACAAAAGTCGGAGATAGCCCGACCAGTTCTAGCCAAACCTAGCCTAACCAAACGTAACACGACTCAACCTAAGGTGCCGTGAACACTATTGCTGGCGGCCCCAGAGAAAAGCGGGGTAAGACGGAGCACAGTAGAGCGCAATCGTCTATAGAGTAGCAGTGTGT
This sequence comes from Eufriesea mexicana, assembly GCF_001483705.2. Classification (NCBI taxonomy): domain Eukaryota; kingdom Metazoa; phylum Arthropoda; class Insecta; order Hymenoptera; family Apidae; genus Eufriesea; species Eufriesea mexicana. The sequence goes on along the minus strand of NW_016942472.1, from coordinate 548 downwards.
GGCACAAGCATCAAAGCTGTCCATATCTATCCCTAGGGAATATAACTTAACCAAATATAACCTATCTCTGAGTGACGTGCCGCGACGTCGCTTGCTGGCCTCCCAGGTTTAAAACGGGACGTGCCAGACCTCAGTGAAGCGAAGAAGTCCAGCGAATAGTAGTGTATAGCACAAAATAAAAGTCAAAGGTAGCCTACCTTAACCTAACCAATCGTAACATTGCCAAACGTAACCTAACTAAACCTGACGAGCCGCGACCAATACTGCTGGCATCCAAATGCTATGTTAGGAGAGGATAGCTTTGACATTTTGCTGTACACAGCTATCCGAAGCACTTCTGCGCACTACTGTGCGCTAGTGGGTTTTGCGTGGATCTGGGGAGGCAAGCAATTGTAGTCTCGGTGCCTTATTTACTGTGCGCTAGTGGGTTTTGCTTGGATCTGGGGAGGCAAGCAATTGTAGTCTCGGTGCCTTATTATGAGATCGGCTAAGTTAGGCTATGTAGGGCTTGGGCAGGTTATGTTTGGATATCTTCGACATTTCTGCTG
>NW_016942471.1:0-582 GCF_001483705.2 Eufriesea mexicana | reverse complement strand
ATTTATCCGCGTAGAGTGAATTATTCCTTAACGGGATTGGATATTTTTTTTGCGCTCGGAGCCTGCGTTTTCTTAAAATAGTGCCGATAGTGTCAGTGGCTCTCAGATCGTACTGCGCAGTTTACTTTTTTGGTTTCTATCTTCATGATTAGGCTTTTGACCCCGGTTTTTTTCATTTATCCGCGTAGAGTGAATTATTTCTTAACGGGATTGGATATTTTTTTTGCGCTCGGAGCGTGCGTTTTCGTAAAATAGTGCCGAATGTGTCAGTGGGTGACAGGTCGTGCTGCGCAGTTTACTTTTTTGGTTTCTATCCTCAAAATTAGGCTTTCGACTCCGCTTTTTTTTTTTTTCATTTATCCGCGTAGAGTGAATTATTCCTTAACGGGATTGGATATTTTTTTTGCTCTCGGAGCGTGCGTTTTCGTAAAATAGTGCCGAATGTGTCAGTGGGTGACAGGTCGTGCTGCGCAGTTTACTTTTTTGGTTTATATTTCCAAAATTAGGCTGTTGACTCCCGTTTTTTTCATTTATCAGTGTAGAGTGAATTCTTCCTTAATAGGATTAGATACTTTTTTTGCG
>NW_016942470.1:0-705 GCF_001483705.2 Eufriesea mexicana | reverse complement strand
GGCGCAGAGATCCACCTAATAGCAGACAATAGCGCTAAAGTCAAAGATAACCTCCCGTAACTTCACAAACCGTAACATAACTCCTACTTACGTGCCGCAGCCACTTCTGCTGGCCTCCCCAGATCCACGCAGAACACGCTAATGGAGAGTAGAATGCAGAAATCCATAGAATCGCAGTGTATGTCAGTAATATCAGATCTACCAAACCTAACGCAATGGAGCACCGCACAGTCATGCATAGTTTAACTCATGCTAAAGTGTCGATACTACTATTGCTGCCCTCCCTAGAGCCATACAGGTCATACTAGAGCACTGTAAAGCCCTAATAGCAGTGTACAGCACAAAATTTGAAATGTCATGACCAACCTTGACACAACCCAACCTAACCGAACGTAACCCGAGTCAACATAACGTACAGAGACCACTGTCGCTGTCCTTCCCAGAGCCACGCTGAAAATATTAGAGCACTGCCGGGCACAGAAATCCACATAATAGCAGGCTATGTCACTAAAGTCGAAGCTACCAACTCCATACGTAACCAATGGTAATATATCCGAGCGTAACCTAACTCAATATATCGCGCCGCGACAGCCACTGCTGGCCTCCCCAGGGCCAAGCAGAACACACTAGTGAAGAGTATACCGCAGAAATCCATAGAATCGCAGTGTATAGCACAAAAGTCAAAGCAATCCTATTCTAACCTAA
>NW_016942469.1:0-667 GCF_001483705.2 Eufriesea mexicana | reverse complement strand
CATATATTCAAGCATCCATACGTACATATATCCATACATCCAACCATCCATACACCGACACATGCATACATCCACACATCCATACATATATACTTCCATGCATCCATACATCCGTACATCCATCCATCCAAACATCCACCCATCCATACATCCATCGATCCATACAACCTTCCATCCATACAGACACCCATCCGTACATCCATCGATCCACACATCTGTCCATCCACACATCCATACATAAATACATCCGTACATCCATACATTCGTACATCCATATATCCATAAATCCCTACAACCTAACAACTATTCATCCATACATACTTCCATACGTACATCCACACATCCATACGTACTCCCATACGCACATCCATATATACATCCATACTTCCGTACATCCGTCCATCCATACACCAATCCATCGATACATCCACCCATCCATACATCCATCCATCCATCCATCCATCCTTGCATTCATACATCCATTCAAACATCCATACATCCATACATCCATCGATCCATACATCCTTCCATCCATACATCCATCCACCAATCCATCCATCCTTTCATGCATCCATACATCCACCATCCATATATCCATAAATCCAGCCTTTCGTACTTGCATCCTTCGATACATCCAACCATCCATACATCCATACATACACACACA
>NW_016942468.1:790-998 GCF_001483705.2 Eufriesea mexicana | reverse complement strand
TATAGAATTGCAATGGCCATAGCTGGCCAATGGAATCCTTCCTCTATATTTATGCAAGGAAGTTACATCACCACGATATCAGTCGAAATTGATATTAAAATTGAATTTTCGATGCAGATTCTATAGCATTGTAATGACTACAGCACGGCGATAGTACCTTTCCTCCGTATTTATACAAGAAAGTTAGCTCACCACGATATTAGTCGAA
>NW_016942468.1:0-677 GCF_001483705.2 Eufriesea mexicana | reverse complement strand
TGTTACCATGCAACGGTATTATTCGAAATTGTTATTAAAATTGAATTTTCGAGGCAGAATCTCCAGCATTGTAATGGCGATAGCACGGCAATAGTATCTTTCCTCCGTATTTATACAAGAAAGATACCACACAACGATTTTAGTCGAAATGTTATTAAAATTGAATTTTCGAGGCAGATTCTAAAGCATTGTAATGGCTATAGCACGGCAATAGTATCTTTCCACCTTATTTATACAAGAAAGTAACCTCACCACGATATTAGTCGAAGATGTCAATAAAATTGAATTTTCGAGGTAGATTCTATAGCATTGCAATGGCTATAGCACGCCAGTAGAATCTTTCCTCCTTACATATGCAAGAAAGCTAGGTCACCACGATATTGGTCGAAAATGTCAGTAAGATTGAATTTTCGAGGCAGATTCTATAGCACTGCAATGGCCATAGCGTGCCAATAGAATCTTTCCTCCTTATATATGCAAGAAAGTTACCTCACCACGATATTAGTCGAAGATGTCAATAAAATTGAATTTTCCATCCAGATGCTATAGAATTGCAATTGCCATTGCTGGCCAATAGAATCTTTCCTCCTTACTAATGCAAGAATGTCACCTCACCACGATATTATTCGAAGATGTCAGTATAATTGAATTTTCGAGGCATATTCTCTATCATTGTA
>NW_016942467.1:0-526 GCF_001483705.2 Eufriesea mexicana | reverse complement strand
CAATGCGGCACGCCTCTGCACTCTACTGTGCTCTGATATATTCTGCATGCCTCTGGGCAGGCCGGCAATAGTGGTCTCGGCGCGTTAGATTTAGTTAGGTTGAGTTGGTAACGTTGGATAGGTTAGGGGAGAGTATCTTTGACCTCTGTCGCTATTCGTTGGATTCCTATGCTGCACGTTGGTCTACCATACTCTGCTGGTCACTCTGGAGCCCAGCAACAGTGGTTGCGTCACGTTAGGCTGAGTCAGAATACGATTGGTTTGATTAGGTTACGCAGCTTTAGGTGAGGGCAGCTTCGGCTTTGTGCTTCACACAGCTATTTTATAGACTTCCGCGCTACGCTGACCGATAGCACACTCTGCATGTGTCTGGGGACTCCATGCATAGTGGTCTCGACAAGTTAGGTTAAGCTATGTTGCGTTCGGTTAGGCTAGGTTTGGTTGGGCTTGGTTGGGATAGCCTTGAATTTTGTGCTATACGCTGCTACTCCGCGAATTTCTGCGCTCTACTGATCTCTAGTACGCT
>NW_016942466.1:432-2815 GCF_001483705.2 Eufriesea mexicana | reverse complement strand
ATTTATGCATGAAAGTTAGCTCACCACGATATTAGTCGAAAATGTCAATAAAATTGCATTTTCTGGACAGAGTCTATAACATTGCAATGGCTACAGCACGCCAATAGTTCAGCACGCCAATAGAATCTTCCCTCCTTATTTATGCAAGAAAGTTAGGTCACCACGATATTAGCCGGAAACGGCAATAAAATTGAATTTTCCAGACAGATTCCATAGAATCGCAATGACTATAGCACGCCAATAGCATATTCCTTCCTTATTTATGCAAGCAAGTTAGCTCACCACGATATTTGCCGAAGATGTCAATAAAATCGAATTTTCCGGACAAATTCTATAGCATCGCAATGACTATAGCACGCCAATAAGATATTTCTTTCTTATTTATGCAAGAAAGTTGGCTCACCACGGTATTAGTCGAAAATGTCAATAAAATACAATTTTCCTGCCAGATTCTATAGCATTGCAATGGCTATAGCACGCCAATACAATACTTCCTCATTATTTATGCAAGAAAGACAGCTCACCACGATATTAGCAGAAAATGGCAATAAAATTGAATTTTCCAGCCTGATTCCATAGCATTGCAATGGCTACAGCACGCCAGTAGAATCCTTCCACCTTATATGTCCAACAAAGCTGGGTCACCAAGATATTAGTCGAAAATGTCAATAAAATTGAATTTTCCAGCCAGATTCTATAGCACTGCAATGGCTATAACACGACAACAGAATCTTCACTCCTTATTTATGCAAGAAAGGTAAGTCCCCACGATATTGGCCGAAAACGTCAATAAAATTGAATTTTCCAGATAGATTCTATAGCATCGCAGTGACTATAGCACGCCAATAGGATATTTCTTCCTTATTTATGCAAGAAAGTTAGCTCACCACGATATTAGTCGAAAATGTCAATAAAATCGAATTTTGCACGCAGATTATATAGAATTGCAGTGGCTATATCATGCCTATAGTATCTATCCTCCTTATTTACACAAGTGAGATTGCTCTCCACGATATTAGTCGAAAATGCCAATATGATTCAATTTTCCAGACAGATTCTATAGCATTACAGTGCATATAGCACGCCAGTAGAGTCTTTCCCCCTTATGTATGCAGAAAGTTATGTCGCCACGATATTATTCGAAAAGGTCAATAAACTTGAATTTTCCAGCCTGATTCTATAGCATTGCAATGCCTATAGCACGCCAGTAGAATCTTTCCTCCTTATATATCCAACAAAGCTAGGTCACCACGACATAAGTCGAAAATGTCAATAAAATTGAATTTTCCAGCCAGACTCTATAGCATTGCAATGACTATAGACCGCCAATAGAGTCTTTCCTCCTTATTTATGCATGAAAGATAGCTCTCCACGATATTAGTCGAAAATGTCAATAAAATTGTATTTTCTAGACAGATTCTATAACATTGCAATGGCTACAGCACGCCAGTACAATCTTCCCTCCTTATTTATGCGAGAAAGTTAGGTCACCACGATATTAGCCGGAAACGTCAATAAAAGTGAATTTTCCAGACAGATTCTATAGAATCGCAATGACTATAGCACGCCAATAGCATATTCTTTCCTTATTTATGCAAGAAAGATAGCTCACCACGATATTTGTCGAAAATGTCAATAAAATCGAATTTTCCGGACAGATACTATAGCATCGCAATGACTACAGCACGCCAATAGGATATTTCTTCCTTATTTATGCAAGAACGTTATCTCACCACGATATAAGTCGAAAATGTCAATACAATCGAATTTTGCACGCAGATTCTATAGAGTTGCAATGGCTATAGCATGACTATAGTATCTTTCCCCCTTATTTACACAAGTAGGCTTGCTCACCACGATATTAGTCGAAAATGTCAATAACATTGAATTTTCCAGCCAGATTCCATTGCATTGCAGTGGCTATAGCGCGCCAATAGAATCTCTCCACCATATTTATGCAAGAAAGGTAGCTCACCACTATATTAGTCGAGAATGTCAATAAAAATCTATTATCCGTCGAGATTCTATAGCATTGCAATGGCTACATCGCGCCACTAGTATCTTTCCTCCTTATTTAAGCACGAAAGTTAGCCCACAAAGATATTAGTCGAAAACATCAATAATATTGAATTTTCCAGACAGATTCTATAGCATTGCAATGACTATAGAACGCCAATAGGATCTTCCCTCCTTATTTATGCATGAAAGTTAGCTCACCACGATATTAGTCGAAAATGTCAATAAAATTGAATTTTCCAGCCAGATTCTATAGCACTGCAATGGCTACAGCACGCCAATAGAATCTTCCCTCCTTATTTATGCAAGAAAGTTATGTCACCACGATATTAGCAGTAAACGTGAATCAAAATGAATTTTCCAGACA
>NW_016942466.1:0-308 GCF_001483705.2 Eufriesea mexicana | reverse complement strand
CTATAGCATCGCAATGACTACAGCACGCCAATAGGATATTTCTTCCTTATTTATGCAAGAACGTTATCTCACCACGATATAAGTCGAAAATGTCAATACAATCGAATTTTGCACGCAGATTCTATAGAGTTGCAATGGCTATAGCATGACTATAGTATCTTTCCGCCTTATTTACACAAGTAGGCTTGCTCACCACGATATTAGTCGAAAATGTCAATAACATTGAATTTTCCAGTCAGATTCCATTGCATTGCAGTGGCTATAGCGCGCCAATAGAATCTTTCCACCATATTTATGCAAGAAAGGTA
>NW_016942465.1:0-1168 GCF_001483705.2 Eufriesea mexicana | reverse complement strand
AGCAGTTCGGGAATAATCAATGTATATTACAATTATGGCTGGAGATACTTACCGTTCACAATACGGTACTCAGTACTTCCTTGAAAAGAACGCTGTTGTCGTTGCATTAGGTACATCACAGATGCCTTAAATTTCTATGGCAATACTTGAATGAAAAACGGTATATACATTATTGGACGAAATATGAACAAATGTCACGCGAGTACTGAATTCAGCCATAATAAGGCTACTGAATGCGATGCACTAATTTATTCACTGGTTATTTATATTCTATAGCAGTTCTAGAACCGTCAATCTATATGCCACGTACCGGTAATGGCTTTGTCAGGTGACAAGACAGCAGAAAGTGTAGCTAGCTGCCCAATACAAAAGCCACTGAATTAATCTGTTCGCTGGTCATCTAAGTTCTTCAGCAATTATAGAATCATCATTGGCTATAGCAATTGACGCTTGAGTTATTGAAATTTACCCGTGGAGTACCGACTATAACCATCAACAGAGCTCCCCTTCCGCTTGATTAAGATGGTGACTGAAGATTTAAATTGTATGGAAATTCTTGAATTGCAAATTAATGTTCCGTTATCGCGCGAGTGATAAGGAATTGACAACACACTAGAGTGCAGGCCTCATAACCATACTGTAGATGATATATTAATCTGCTCACTGACTACGTAAGTTACACAGCAATTGAAGAATGATTGGTGTATAGTACAGGTATGGCTGGAGATATTTACTATTGACACGGCAGTACTTAGTACAACTACCAGCAGAGCTCTGTAGCCGCCTGATTATTCTGTTCCCTCATGATTTTCATTTCACAGCAATTCTAGGATAAAAAAAGGTAAATCGATTAGAGCTTGAGATGCTAACTATGGACAAAACGATACCTTGTACAGCCATAATCAGAGTTATTTCGCCGCATGATTAATTTGCTCACCGATGACTTAAACTCGATAGCACTTCTAGAATGGTCTGTGGATATATGATGTTTGGGCAGAGACATTGACAGATGACAACATCGTACCTTCCGTACACATCTACACAATACTACAACCATTTCAGTAGTTTGTTCGCTGAACATCTAAATTCTTCGGCAATTGTGGAGTCATCAAAGGAAGGAGCAATTGTCGCTGGAGATGTCGTCATATGTCAACACAGTACTGAGTAT
>NW_016942464.1:0-977 GCF_001483705.2 Eufriesea mexicana | reverse complement strand
GGAGGGAAGATTCTATTGGCGTGCTATAGCCTTTGCAATGCTATAGAATCTGGCTTGAAAGTTTAATTTTACTGACAGTTTCTACTAATACCGTGGTGAGCAAACATTCTTGCATAAGTAAGGAGGAAAGATTCTATTGCCGTGCTATAGCCATTGCATTGCTATGTTATCTGTCTGGAAAATTCAATTTTATTGACATTTTTGGCATATATCGTGGTGAGATAACTTTCGTTCCTAAATAAGGAGGAATGATGCAATTGGCGTGCTGTAGCCATTTCAGTGCTATAGAATCTGTCTGGAAAGTCCAATTTTATTGACATGTTCGACTAATATCGTGTTTGAGCAAACATTCTTGCATAAATAAGGGGGAAAGATCCTATTGCCGTGCTATTGCCATTGCATTGCTATAGTATCTGGCTGGAAAATTCAATTTCATTGACATTTTCGACTAATATTCTGGTGAGCTAATTTTCCTGCATAAATAAAGGGGAAAGATACTATTGGCTTGCTATTGCCATTGCATTGGTATAGAAAGTGTTTGGAAAACTCAAATTTATTGACATTTTCCACTAATATCGTGGTGAGCTAACTTTCGTGCATAAATAAGGAGGTAGGATCTTTCTGGAGTGCTATAGCCATTGCAATGCAGTAGAATCTGACTGGAAAATTCAATTTTATTGACATTTTTCGACTAATATCGTGGTGAGCTAACTTTCGTGCATAAATAAGGAGGTAGGATCTTTCTGGAGTGCTATAGCCATTGCAATGCAGTAGAATCTGACTGGAAAATTCAATTTTATTGACATTTTTCGACTAATATCGTGGTGAGCTAACTTTCTTGCAGTAAATATCGAGGAAAGTTCCTATAGCCGTGCTATAGCCCTTGCATTGCTATAGTATCTGGCTTTGAAATTCAATTTCATTGACATTTTCGGCTAATATTGTGGTGAGCTACCTTTGTTGCATATATAAGTGGG
>NW_016942463.1:0-535 GCF_001483705.2 Eufriesea mexicana | reverse complement strand
CTGGAAAATTCAGTTTTATTGACATTTTCGACTAATATCTTGGTGAGCTAATTTTGTTGCATGCATAAGGAGAAAAGATTCTATTGGCATGTTATAGCAATTGCAATGCTACAGAATCTGACTGGAAATTCAATTTTATTGACATTTTCGACTAATATCGTGGTGAGCTAATTTTGTTGCATTAATAAGGAGAAAAGATTCTATTGGCATGTTATAGCAATTGCAATGCTACAGAATCTGACTGGAAATTCAATTTTATTGACATTTTCGACTAATATCGTGGTGAGCTAATTTTGTTGCATTAATAAGGAGAAAAGATTCTATTGGCATGTTATAGCAATTGCAATGCTACAGAATCTGACTGGAAATTCAATTTTATTGACATTTTCGACTAATATCGTGGTGAGCTAATTTTGTTGCATAAATAAGGAGAAAATGTTCTATTGGCATTCTATTGCCATTCCAATGCTATAGAATCTGACTGGATAATTCAATTTTACTGACATTTCGACTAATATCGTGGTGTGCTAATTTT
>NW_016942462.1:0-367 GCF_001483705.2 Eufriesea mexicana | reverse complement strand
TAAGCTAGGTTAGCTAGGTTTGGATAGGTCATGATTGGCTAGGTTCCGTAATGTTAGGTTAGGAAAAGTTTGTGTAGGTTGGGTTTGGTAATATTAGGTTTGCTGAAGCTTGGGAAGGTTTGGCTAGGATAGGTTTTAAAAAGTTAGGATAGGTTAGGTTAGGTTAGGTTAGGTTAGGTTAGGTTAGGTTATGTCAGCTTCGGTCAGGTCTGATCAGGTCCGGTCAGGTCAGGTCATGTCATGTCAGGTCAGCTCAGGTCAGTTAGTTCATGCCGGGTCAGAGCTGGTCTGGTTAGGTTAGGTTAGGTTAGGTTAGGTTAGGTTAGGTAAGGATTGGTAGGGTTATGCTAGGTTAGGTGAGGTTAAG
>NW_016942461.1:0-1011 GCF_001483705.2 Eufriesea mexicana | reverse complement strand
GTTCTATTGGCGTGCTATAGTCATTGCAACGCTCTGGAATCTGGCTGTAAAACTCAATTTTACCCACATTTTCGACTAATATCGTAGTGATCTACCTTTTTTTGCATAAATAAGGAGGAAAGATTCTGTTGGCTTTGGCGTGCTATAGCCATTGCAACGCTCTGGAATCTGACTGTAAAACTCAATTTTACTCACATTTTCGACTAATATCGTAGTGATCTACCTTTTTTTGCATAAATAAGGAGGAAGGATTCTGTTGGCGTGCTATAGTCTATGCAATGCTATAGAATCTGGCTGGAAAGTTCAATTTTATTGACAGTTTCGACTAATATCGTGGTGAGATATCTTTTTTGCATATATAAGGAGGGTTGATGATATTGGCGTGCTATAGACATAGCGAAGCTATAGAATCTGGCTGGAAAATAGAATTTTGTATAGAATGGAAGATTCAATTGGCCCGCTATAGCCATTGCAATGCTGTAGAATCTGGCTGGAAAATAGAATTTTGTTGACATTTTCGCCTAATATCGTGGTGAGCTACCTTTCTTCCATAAATAAGGAGCAAACGCTCTATTGGCGTGCTGTAGCCATCGGAATCCTATAGAATCTGGCTGGAAAATAGAATTTTGTAGACATTTTCGCCTAATATCGTGGTGAGCTAGCTTTCTTGCTTAAATAAGGAGGAAAGATTGAATTGGCGTGCTGTAGTCGTTGCAATGCTATAGAGTCTGGCTGGAAAATTCAATTTTACTGACATTTTCGACTAATATCGTGGTGAGCTAGCTTTCTTGCTTAAATAAGGAGGAAAGATTGAATTGGCGTGCTGTAGTCGTTGCAATGCTATAGAGTCTGGCTGGAAAATTCAATTTTACTGACATTTTCGACTAATATCACGGTGAAGCAGCTGTCTTACATAAACTAGGAAGAAGGATTAAATTGGCATGCTATAGCCATTGCAATGCCGAGGAATCTGCCTGGAAAGTTCAATTTCTTTGACATTTTTGACTAATA
>NW_016942460.1:0-973 GCF_001483705.2 Eufriesea mexicana | reverse complement strand
GTTAGGTTTGATTGGGATAGGTTACGATTGGTTGGGTTGGGTTAGGTTAGGTCAGGTTAGGTTTGGATTGGTTGGGTTATGTTAGGTTAGGATAGGATAAGTTAGGTTACGTTATGTATGTTATGTAAAGTCATGTCAGGTCAGGCCAGTCAGTTCATGTCATGTCAGTGCAGGTCTGGACAGGCCAGGAAATGTCAGGCCACGACAGGCCAGGTCAGGTCAGGTCAAGCCAGGTCGGGTCAGGTCAGGTCAGGCCAGGCCAGGCCATGTCTGGCCTGTCCAGGTCAGGTTAGGTCATGTCATGTCATGTCAGGTCAGGTCAGCTAGTTCATGTCAGGTCAGGGCAGGTCTGGTCGGGTCTGGCCTTCTCAGGTTAGGTCAGGACGTGTCAGGTCTGGTCATGACGGGTCAGTTCCGGTCACGTCATGTCAGGTCAGGCCATTCCAGGTTGGGTCAGGCGATGTCAGGTCAGGTCGGGGCATGTCAGGTCATGTCAGGTCTGTTCAGCTAATGTCAGGTCCGGTCAGGTCAAGTCAGGTTAGGATATGTTATGTTAGGTTCGGTTAGGTTAGATTAAAATAGGTTAGGTAATGTTAGGTTAGGTGAGTTTAGGTTTGGTTTGATTGGGATAGGTTACGATTGGTTGGGTTGGGTTAGGTTAGGTCAGGTTAGGTTAGGATTGGTTGGGTTATGTTAGGTTAGGATAGGATAAGTTAGGTTACGTTATGTTATGTCATGTCAGGTGAGGCCAGTCAGTTCATGTCATGTCAGTGCAGGTCTGGACAAGCCAGGAAATGTCAGGCCACGACAGGCCAGGTCAGGTCAGGTCAAGTCAGGTCGGTTCAGGTCAGGTCAGGTCAGCCCAGGACAGGCCATGTAATGTCACGACACGTAAGGCCAGTTCAGGTACGGGCAGGTCAGGACATTCCAGGTCGGGTCAGGTTAGGCCATCTCAGGTCGGGTCACATCGGGC
>NW_016942459.1:0-477 GCF_001483705.2 Eufriesea mexicana | reverse complement strand
GACATGCCAAACATAGCCTAACTCAATCCAACGTGTCGAGTCTGCTATTGCTGCAATCCCCAGTGCCAAGCAGGTCACACCAAAGCACTGCAGTGCGCAGAAATCCACCGAATAGCTTTGTACTTCACAAAAGTTGGAGCTATCCTAACCAAACTTAGCCTAACCCAAGCTAACCGAACGTAACCTGACCCAACATAACGTGCTGCGACCGCTATTGCTGGCCTCGCCAAAGCCAAGTAGAACACATTATTGGGTAGTAGAACACAGACACACGTAGTATCGCTGAGTACGTCGAAAAAGTCAAAGCTACCTCATCCTGACCCAAACAAACACGACATAACCGAACATAGTTTTACTCAACATTATGTGCTGATACCGCTATTGTTGCCATCCCTAGAAACAAGAAGGCCACATTGGTTCACAATAGTGCGCAGAAATCAACCGAATAACAGTGTTCAGCTCAAAAGTTGAAGCTAT
>NW_016942458.1:0-852 GCF_001483705.2 Eufriesea mexicana | reverse complement strand
AGATACATCCGTAAATGCATCCATACACACATCCATGCATGCATCCGCCCATACATTCATACACCCGTACAGCCATTAACTCGTACATCCTTACGTCCATACATATCATCCATACATGCATACATCCATACATACTTTCATCCATACATCCATGCATACCCCCATACACTCATCCATACATACATCCATAGATACATCCCTAAATGCATCCATACACACATCCATGCATGCATCCACCCATACATTCATACACCCGTACATCCATAATTTCGTACATCCTTACGTCCATACATCCACACATCCATACATCTATACATGCATACATCCATACATACATATATCCATACATCCATGCATACCCCCATACACTCATCCATACATACATACATAGACACATCCGTAAATGCATCCATGCACACACAAATGCATGCATCCATCCATACATCCGTCCGTCCATACGCTCATACATCCACACAACCGCACATCTATAAATCCATGCATTCGTACATATATAAATCCATACATACATCCATCCATACATCCATCCATACATACATCCATCAATTCACTCATCCATACATACATACATAGACACATCCGTAAATGCATCCATGCATACACAAATGCATTCATCCATCCATTCATCCGTCCGTCCATACGCTCATACATCCACACAACCGCACATCCATAAATCCATGCATTCGTACATATATAAATCCATACATACATCCATCCATACATCCATCCATACATCCATACAACCGTACATCCATAAATTCCTACATCCACACATCCATGCTTACATACATCCACGCGTCCATAACGCAACTACGGCCATACATTCATACATCC
>NW_016942457.1:0-536 GCF_001483705.2 Eufriesea mexicana | reverse complement strand
ACCTAACCTAACCTAACCTAAACAAACGTAACATAACCCAACCTATCGTGCCGAGACAACCATTGCCGGGCTCCCCAGAGCAAAGCAGATCGAGTTAGGGCACAGTAGAGCGCAGAAGTTCTCCGAATAGCAGTGCATAGCACAAGATTCAAAGCTGTTATCTCCCACAGTAACCAAACGTAACATAAACAAACGTAGCATAATTGAGCCTAACGTGCCGACACCATAATTACTAACTTCCTCACAGTCGAGCAGAGTATAGTAGAGCACAGTAGAACGAAGAAATCCACCGAATAACAGTGTATACCAGAAAACTCGAAGCTGTAAACACTTTACCCGCACTAGCGTAACTTAACCAGACTTAGAGCAACTCAACCTAACGTGCCACGACCGCTATTGCTGGTCTCCCTGGAGTCCAGCATAGTACAGTAGACATACGAAGAGCGCAGAAACCCACCGAACAGCAGCGTATAGCACAAAAGTCAAAGCCATCCTTTGATAACCTCACAAATCATGACCCGTGCAAACGTAACAAA
>NW_016942456.1:0-1053 GCF_001483705.2 Eufriesea mexicana | reverse complement strand
GTCTTATCTACCCTACCCTAACCTCACCAAACGTAACACAGCAGAACGTAGCATATCACAGCCAAACGTGACGAGCCCACTATTGCTGCCCCCCGCAGAGTCATGCAGGATATGCTACAGCGCAGCATAGCGCAGAAATCCACCGCATTGCAGACTACAGCACAGAAGTAAGACACACACTGACCTTACATGTCCCAAACGAACCAATGCAAACGTTGTGTAACTCAGAATATCGAGACGGGTCCAATATTGCTGTCCTCTCCAGAGCCAAGCAGACCATATTAGAGCACAATGGAGAGCAGAAATACACCGCATAGCAGAGAATATCAGAAAAGTCGAAGACAACCTAACCTAACCTGACCTAACCTAACCTAACCGAACGCAGCGTAACTGAACAGATCTTGCCGGGACCACTATTTCTAGCCGCCACTGAGTCGAGCGGAGTATAGAAGAGTGACGTAGGGCGCAGAAATCCACCAAATAGCAGTGTATGGCACTAGACTGGAAGATATCTTGGCCTCACCTGACTTAACCTATCCTTACCAAACGTACCTTAACTCAACACAACTTTCCGCGGCCACTGCTTCTGGCATCCCCGGAGCCAAGCAGAATATACTACATCACTGTAGTTCACAGAAATCCGCATAAAGGTTATAGCACGAAAGCTAAAGCCATCCTTACCAAACTTAACCTAACCTATCCTAACCAATCGTAACATAGCTCAACCTAATGTGCAACGACAACTATAGCTTGCCACCCCAGGTTTGAGCAGAGTATTGTAGAGCCATGTTCGTCGCATACCCTAACGTAACTGAAATTCAACTAGTTTGACGGGACCACTACTGCTGGCATCCACAGGTACGGGCAGAATGTACTAGGGCACAGAAGAGCGCAGAAATCTACCGCACTTTAGTAAATAGCACAAAAGCCGTAGATATCCTACCATAACCAGGGCCAACTTTGCCTAACCTATCGCAGCATAACTCAACGTAACGTGCCGCGACCACAGCACCTGGTCTCCCCATAGCAAAGCAGAATGCAGTGGAGCAGAGT
>NW_016942455.1:0-395 GCF_001483705.2 Eufriesea mexicana | reverse complement strand
GATGTATGGATGTATGTATGTATTGATGTATGGATGTATGTATGTAAGAATGTAGGGACGTTCAGATGTATGGATGTATGGATCTATATTTGTATGGATCTATGAATGGATGGATGCATGGGTTGATGTATGTGTGGATGCATGGATGGATGAATGGATGGATTGCTGTATGTATGTATGTTTGTATGGATGTATGAATTTATGGGTGGATGGATGTATAAATGTGTGAGCGTATGGGTGGATGGATGTGCGGAGGCATGGATGTAAGGATGCTTGGATGTATGTATCGATGTATGTATGGTCGTATGTGCGGACATGTTTATGGATCCATATGTGGGAGTATGTGCGGATGGATGGTTGTGTGGGTGGATGGATGTTTGGAAGAATGGATTGAT
>NW_016942454.1:0-900 GCF_001483705.2 Eufriesea mexicana | reverse complement strand
ACGTTCTTGTTACGAGTCTTTGTTATTGTCGTTGGAAGGGTTCCCAATTAACGTTAAAAGTGACCAAAAGCATGCAGAAATTCGTTTAAGATCAGAGCGAATTTGGAATTCTCAGTTGCGGGGTAAATTTATCCAGCAGATTTCTTTTCGGAAAGATTGGTAGCGATACCGATTGAACTTTCCCAACTTTGTCAATATTCATGGTGATACGTGTTAACAGAAACTTGTTCGAATAATATTTGCAGCATGGAATAATATTTTGACGAGAATTAAAAAGAACAGTAAGAAATAAGTTAAAGGGAATTACTATAATGATTAATAGGTGCTGGGAAAGATGCTAATAGGAATAGGCTGAAACTGTGAATTTCTAGAGACTGAAATTAACAGAAATGAATTAAGGGAATACTTGTTAATAATAATAATTTATTTCCTGAATTGGGTACCTCATTCTTCAGTTCATACTCCATCGCGGAATTAGATACGCAATAATTTTCCTGCCACCGATGTCCTCAGAATTCTCGTACCACTATTGCTTTCCAGCAATTAATTACCATACTCCTAGCTATTTCATTTCGTTTCACGGATCGTTACCCCACATTTGCACAATTTCCTTCGATCATTCCCTGGAATGAAAGAACGCGTGGCGAATATAGGTCACTTTTTAAATACCCAATAAAATTACGCGAATCTCGACGAGGTCCTTCTATCACGAAGTACAAAAAGGCGACGAGGAATTAGCAGGTTCGATTTTCTCATTACCCCTTCTTTCAACCCACGTTCCGACTCCATCCTTAATCGAATTGAAACATCCTTCGCATGTTCGATAAGGTAAAGCTTAGAGTCGCGGAGAGCCCATGGAGCAGAGGGTGAACTTCGTGCGAGAGGAAGATAAACGTAACC
>NW_016942453.1:0-1025 GCF_001483705.2 Eufriesea mexicana | reverse complement strand
CCATCCTTCCATACCTCCATCCATCCTTCCATACATCCATCCATCCATACATCTGCCCAGCCATAGATCCACCCATCCATACATCCGCCGATACATAAATCTATCCATTCACACACCCATCCATGTACACATCCATACATCAACACGACCGTACATCCATGAACCCGTCCATTCGTACATACATCATTCGATACATCCATCCATACATATATCCATACATATATGATTCCATACATGCATACCTCCGTACATTCGTCCATCCGTACCTCAATACATCCACACTTCCAACCATCCATACAGCCATCCATCCATACATGCATCCATACATACATCCATACTTCCATACATCCATCCATCCATACTTCCACCCATCAATCCATCCATCCTTCCATACATCCATACATACAACAACACATACAACCATACATACACCCATACATTCTTCCATACATACATCCATACATACATCCATCCACCAGTCCATCAATGCATCATTACATCCGAACATACATCGATACATACATCCATCCATCCATACATAGATACATATATAAATCCATACATCCATACACCCGTTCATCCATACAGTCGTACATCCATACATCCATACACCCATACATCCATAGATCCATCCATACATCCATTCATCCATACATACATCGATCCATACCTCAATCCATCCATACATCCATCCATCCATCCGTCCATACATCCATACAACCGTACATCCGTCCATCCATACCTCAATCCATACGTACATCCATCCATCCATACAACCATTCATCCATACATATATCCATCCATCTATCCATCCTTCCATTCATCCATCCATCCTTCCATACATCCATCCATCCATACATCTGCCCAGCCAGAGATCCACCCATTCATACATCCGCCGATCCATAAATCTATCCATCCATACATCCATCCATGTGTACATCCATACATCAACACGACCTTATATCCATAAACCCGTCCATTCGTACCTCCATCATTCGATACATCCATCCATCCATATATCCGTA
>NW_016942452.1:0-285 GCF_001483705.2 Eufriesea mexicana | reverse complement strand
CTAATAAAGCGTAGACTGACTGGCCATAACGTGCCGCGAAAACTATTGCTGGCCTCCATAGAGCCTAGCAGAGCATAGTGGAGCACAGTAGAGCGCAACAATACACCGAAAGAAAGTGTATGCAGCGAAAGCCATATCTATACTATCATATCAAAGCAAACATAAGCCAACCTACCGCAGACTAACTCACCCTAACGCGTCGAGACCACTATGACTGGCCTCTCCAGGGGCGTGTAGAGTATACCAAAGCAAGGTAGATCGTATAGATACACCTAATAACAGTCT
>NW_016942451.1:0-615 GCF_001483705.2 Eufriesea mexicana | reverse complement strand
AGGTTAAGTTGTGCTATATTTGGTTGGGATAAATCTGACTTTCGTGCTGTACACAGTTCTCCGGTGGATTCATGCGATGTACTCTGCTCTACTGTATTCCTCTTGGCTCCGTGGAGGCCAGGAGCAGTGGTCGCGGCACGCCATGTTGGGTTATGCTGCGTCTGGCTTTGTCAGGTTAGGTCAGGCTAGATGAGCATATCTATGGCTCTTGAGCTGTTCGCAGCAATGCGGTGGACTTCTGCACACTGCAGTGCCTTAGTGCATTCTGCTTGGCTCTGGGGTGGCCAGTAATAGTGGTATCTGTATGCTAGGTTGAGTTGTGCTATGTTTCGTTAGGTTAGGTTAGGCCAGGATATGCTAGGATATCCTCGGCTCTTGTAACATACACTGATGTTCGGTGGACTTCTGCGCTCTACATTGCTCTACCATACACTGCTCGACTCTGCGGAGGCGACAAATGGGGGTTGCGGCAGGTCAGTGGAAGCTATGTTAAGTTTAGTTTGGTCAGGTTAAGCTATGTTCGCTTATTATAGCTTTGACTTTCGTGCTACACACAGTTTTTCGGTGTATTACTGTGATCTGCGTATTACTGTGCTTTACTACATTCTGCTTAGC
>NW_016942450.1:0-903 GCF_001483705.2 Eufriesea mexicana | reverse complement strand
ATAGATCGCCTAACGCCTTCAATCCAATGGCAAGCACAGCCATCTACTTGCCAGGGAATGGATCTAATCAAAATCTATTAGCTGTCATATCTTGGGGATTAGATCACCTAACGCCTTCAATACAATGGCAAGAACAGCTATCTACTTGCCAGAGAATTGGTCTATTCAAAGTCTATAATCTGCTATAGCATGGTGAACAGATGACCTAACGCCTTCAATCCAATGGCAAGTGCAGCCATCTACTTGCCAGAGAATTGGTCTATTCAAAGTCTATAATCTGCTATAGCATGGTGAACAGATGACCTAACGCCTTCAATCCAATGGCAAGTGCAGCCATCTACTTGCCAGAGAATAGGCCTATTCAAGATCTAGAATCTGTTATAGCTTGGAGAATAGGTCGCGTAACGTCTTCAACCATTGGCAAGAACAGCCAACTACATGCCAGAGAATAAGTCTATTCAAAACATATAAACTGCCATAGCTTGGTGATTAGATAGCATATCGCCTGCAATCCAATGGCAAGCACAGCGATCTACTTGCCAGAGAATAGACATATTCAAGATATATAATCGGTTGTAGCTTGGAGAATAGGTCGCCTTAACGTCTTCAAGCAATGGCCAGTACAGACATCTTCAAGCCATGGAATTTGTCTATTCAAAATCTATTACCCGTTATAGCTTGGTGAATAGATCGCCTAACGCCTTCAATCCAATGGCAAGTACAGCCATCTACTTGCCAGAGAATGGATCTATTCAAAATGTATAATCCGTCATAGCTTCGTGAATAGATCGCCTAACGCCTTCAATTCAATGGCAAGAGCAGATATTTACCTGCCAGAAGATAGGTATATTCAAAATCTATAACCTGTTATAGCTTGGTGAATAGATCGCATAACGCCTTCAA
>NW_016942449.1:0-507 GCF_001483705.2 Eufriesea mexicana | reverse complement strand
ATTTTATCAACATTTTCGGCTAATATTGCTGTGTGCAAGCATTCTTGCATAAATAAGAATCAAGGACTCTATCGGCATGCTATAGCCATTGCAATGCAACAGAAAATGACTGGATAGTATGGTTATCATGACATTTCGACTAATATCGTGGTGAGTATCTTTCTTGCATAAATAAGGAGGAAAGATCTTATTGGAGTGCTACAGCCATTCCAAAGGGATTGAATCTGACCGGAAAGTTCAATTTTAACGACATGTTTGACTAATTTAATGGTGAGCAAACTTTCACGAATAAATACGCATGAGAGACCCCATTGCCGTGCCATAGCCACTGCTGTGCAATGGAAACTGACTGGTAATGGAAACTGACTGGAAAGTTCAATTTTATTGAAATTTCGACTTATATCGTGGTGGGCCAGCTTTCTCGCATAAATATGTAGGAAGGACTCTGTTGGCGCGTTATAGCCATTGCAATGCAGTAGAAAATGACGGTAAAGTAAAATTTTATTG
>NW_016942448.1:0-616 GCF_001483705.2 Eufriesea mexicana | reverse complement strand
GCCCGCGTGCGCCAATTCGAAAGCTGCGTCCGCGAATTCTGTCTCCGCGACCGCTACCGCGATGGGCCCGCCGTCCGGTGGAGCACCGGGCCCGCAGCCGGCCCGAAAGAAGGGGGGCCAGGAGGAGGCCATGGAAACTGCCTAAATTTCACGCCGTCCATGGTGCTCCTGGCCAATGTGAACCACTCGCGAGCGTCGCAGGATCTGCTCCTGCAGACGCTCGTTGAGCTGGGCGTCGGGCTGGCTGTTACCGCAGAGCCGCACCGTGTCCTCGATCATGACGGGTGTTCGAGGATCGGAAGGGCTCCGTGGGGATCATCGCCAGGGGACAACAGCGGACACCCGCACCAACGCAGCTACATAGCGGTGAGGGATATGTGGCGGTATACTGGAGCGGCGTAGTCGGGGTGGGGTGCTACGTCTCCCGCAAACTCGGCCGCTAGACTTCCGAGAGGTACCTGGGCGTGCTAGGATGTATCCTTAGTGGACTCATGGCTCGTCCGGTTCTTGTCCTGGAGGACTTCAACGCCCGCTCCGTGGCGTGGGCATCCCCACGAACAGACGCTCGGGGCGAAGCCCTGCAAGATTGGGCCGCGGTGTTGGATCTCTGGTTGCT
>NW_016942447.1:0-3177 GCF_001483705.2 Eufriesea mexicana | reverse complement strand
CTGTCAGATTATATTGCTATGCAATGGCTATTTCAAACCAATTGTATCATGTCTCCTTATTTATACAGAAAAGTGTGCTCGCCACGATATTAGTCGAAAATTTGCATAAAATTGATCATTTCTGACAGATTATAATGCAATGCAATGGCTATAGCAAACCAATGGTATCCTTTCTACTTATTTACGCAGAAATGTCTTCTCACCACGATATAAGTCGCAAGTGTCGCTAAGATTGAACTTTCTTGACATATTCTATCGTAATTCAATGGCTGTTACAAACCAATATAATCTTTTCTCCTTATTTATGAAGCAAAGTTGGCACACCTCAATATTAGTTGAAAATGACAACAGAATTGTGCTTTTCAAACAGTCGCTATTGCATTGCAATGGCTATATCAAACCAGAAGGATCTTTTCTCCTTATTTATGCAGAAAAGCAGGCTCACCACGATATTATTCGAAAATGTGAATAGAATTGAACTTTTCAGTCGGATTCTATTGCAACGCAATCGCTATAGCAAACCAATAGAATCTTTCCTACTTAATTAAGCAGCAAAGTTTGCTAACCACGACATTAGCCGAAAATGTCTATAAAATTGAACATTTCTGTCAGATTATATTGCTATGCAATGGCTATAGCAAACCAATGGTATCCTTTCTCCTTATTTACACAGAAAAGTTTGCTCACCACGATAGAAGCCGAAAACGTCAAGAAAATTGAACTTTGCTGTCAGGTACTGTTGCAATTCAATGGCTATAGCAAACCAATAGGATCTTTCCTCCTTATTTATGCACAGAAGCTTGCTCACCACGATATTAGTCGAAAATGTCAATAGAATTGAACTTTTCTGCCAAATTCTGTTGCAATGCAATGGCTATAACAAACCAAAAGCATCTTTCCTCCTTATTTATGCGGAAAATCTTGCTCACCACGATATTAGTCGAAAATGTCTATAAAATTGAACATTTCGGTCATATAATATTGCTATGCAATGGCTAGAGCAAACAAATTGTATCATGTCTCCTTATTTACACAGAAAAGTTTGCTCGCCACGATATTAGTCGAAAATGTCAATAAAATTGAACTTTTCAGCCTTATTCTGTTGCAATGCAATGGCTATAACAAACCAAAAGTATCTTTCCTCCTTATTTATGCGGAAAATCTTGCTCACCAAGATATTAGTCGAAAATGTTAATAAAATTGAACTTTTCAGTCAGATTCTATTGCAATACAATGGCTATAGCAAACCAATTTAATCTTTCCTCGTTATTCATGCAGAAATGTCTTCTCGCCACGATATTATTCGAAAATGTCAACAAAATTGTACTTTTCAGCCTTATTCTGTTGGAATGCAATGGCTATAACAAACCAAAAGTATCTTTCCTCCTTATTTATGCGGAAAATCTTGCTCACCGTGATATTAGCCGAAAATGTCTATAAAATTGAACATTTCTGTCAGATTATATTGCTTTGCAATGGCTATATCAAACCAATTGTATCATGTCTCCTTATTTACACAGAAAAGTCTGCTCGCCATGATATTAGTCGAAAATTTGTATAAAATTGATCATTTCTGTCAGATTAAAATGCAATGCGATGGCTACAGTAAACCAATGGTATCCTTTTTCCTTATTTACGCAGCAATGTCTTCTCACCACGATATTAGTCGCAAGTGTCACTAAGATTAGACTTTCATGACATATTCAATTGTAATTCAATGGCTATATCAAACCAGAATGATCCTTTCTCCTTATTTATGCAGAAAAGCATGCTCACCACGATACAAGTCGAAAATGTCAATAGAATTGATCTTTTCAGTCGGATTCTATTGCAACGCAATCGCTATAGCAAACCAATAGAATCTTTCCTACATATTTAAGCAGAAAAGTTTGCTCACCACGACATTAGCCGGAAATGTCAATAAAATTATACCTTTCAGACAGATTCTATTGCAATGCAATGGCTATGACGAATCAAAAGTATCTTTCCACCTTATTTATGCGGAAAATCTTGCTCACCACGATATTTGTCGAAAATGTCAGTAGAATTCTACTTTTCAGTCGGATTCTATGGTAATGCAATCGTTATAGCAAATCAACAGTGTCTTTCCTCCTTATTTACAAAGAAATGTTTGCTCACCACGATATGTGACGAAAATTTGAATAAAATTGGACATTTCGGTCAGTTTATAATGCATTGCAATGGCTATAGCAAACCAGTGCTATCCTTTCTCCTTATTTACACAGAAAAGTTTGCTCGCCACGATAGAAGCCGAAAACGTCAAGAAAATTGATCTTTGCAGTCAGGTACTGTTGCAATTCAATGGTCACTGGCTATAGCGATCCAGTAGAATCTTTCCTCCTTATTTCCGCAGAATGGCTAGCTCACCACAATATTACACGTAAATGTCAATTAAATTGACTTTTCGGGCTGATTCGAATGCAATGCAATGCCTATAGCAAAACAATGGGTTCTTTCCTTCCTATTTATGCAGAAAAGCATGATCACCACGATATTAGTCGAAAATGTCAATAAAATTGAACTTTTCAGTCAGATTCCATTGCATTGCCGTGCCTATAGCAAACCAATATGTTGATTCGGTCTGTATATGCAAAAAAGCTTGCTCACAACGATATTACTCGGAGATTTCATTAAAATACAGCATTTCAGGCAAATTCTATTGCAATGCAATGGCTACAGCATACCAATAGCATCTTTCCTACTTAATTACGTCGATAAGATTGCTCACCACAGTATTAGTCGAGAATGTCAACAAAATTGAATTTTTCAGTCAGATACTATTGCAGTTCGATGGCTAAAGCAAACCAATAGTATCTTTTCTCCTTATTTATGCAGTGGGTTTACTGACAACGATATTAATCGAAAATGTCAATAAAATGGAACTTTTCAGTCAGACTCTATTGCATTGCCAAGGCTGTAACAAACCAATAGTATCTCTCCTCCTTATTTATTCAGAAAACCTTGCTCACCGGGACATTAGCCGAAGATGTCAATAAAATTGAAATCTTCAATCAGATTCTACTGCAATGCAATGGCTACAGCAACCCCATAGAATCTTCCCTCCTTATTTACGCAGAAAGGTCTGCTCACCACAATATTACACGTTAATGTCAATAAAATTGACTTTTCGTTCATATTCAATTGTAGTGCAATGGC
>NW_016942446.1:0-218 GCF_001483705.2 Eufriesea mexicana | reverse complement strand
GGTTACGTTTCGGTATGTTACGAT
Source organism: Eufriesea mexicana (assembly GCF_001483705.2). NCBI lineage: Eukaryota > Metazoa > Arthropoda > Insecta > Hymenoptera > Apidae > Eufriesea > Eufriesea mexicana. The sequence continues at coordinate 194 of NW_016942446.1, read as the reverse complement.
TGGTTAGGTTAGGAGAGGTTAGCATTGACTTTTGTGCTGTGCACTGCTATGCGCCGGATTTCTGCGCTCTACTGTGCCCTGCCTTATTCAGATTGGCTCTACGGAGGTCAGCAAAAGTGGTGTAGGCGCGATAGGTTCGTTTATGTTACGTTTGGTTGTGTTGTATTTGGTTAGGTTAGGCGAGGATAACTATG
>NW_016942445.1:0-300 GCF_001483705.2 Eufriesea mexicana | reverse complement strand
TGCATTTTGAGTGCTATAGCCATTGCAATGAGATAGATTGTGGCTGGAAAATACAATTTTGATGGCATTTTCGACTAATACCATGGTGAGCAATCTTCCTTGCATAGGTAAGGAGGAAAGATACTTTTGGCGTGCTATATCCACTGCAATGCTGTAGAATCTGGCTGCAAAATCCAATTTTATAGACATTTTCAGCTAATATCGCTGTGAGCTAACTTTCTTGCACTCATAAGGAGCAAAGATTCAATTGGTGTGCTATAGGCATTCCAAAGCTATATATTCGTCCTGGAAAATTCAATT
>NW_016942444.1:0-764 GCF_001483705.2 Eufriesea mexicana | reverse complement strand
TCTTTATTTATGAAAGAAAGATAGCTCACCACGATATTAGTCGAAAATGTGAATAAAATTGAAATTTCTAGACAGGTTCTACGGCATTGCAATGGCTGTAGCACGCCAAGAGTATCTATCTTCGCCAAGAGTATCTTTCCTGCTTACTTACGCGAGGAAGAGAGCTCACCACGATATTAGTCGAATATGTCAACGAGCTTGGACTTTCAAGCCATATTCTACTGAATTGCAATGGCTATAGCACTCAAAAAGCGCCTTTCCTCCTTACTTACGCAAGGAAGTTAGTTCATCACGATATCAGTCGAAAATGTCAATAAAATTGAATTTTCCAGCAAGATTCTATAGCAGTCCAATGGCTATAGCACGCCAATAGCTTCCTTCCTCCTTATTTATGCATGGAAGATAGCTCACCACGATATAAGTGGATAATGTCAGTACAATTGAATTTCCCTTCAGATTCTATAGGTTTTCAATGACTAGAGCACGCCAACAGAATGTTTCCTCCTTACTTACGCAAGGAAGTAAGCTCACCACGATATAAGTCGAAAATATCAAAAAAATTGTATTTTCCAGCCACATTCTATACCATTGCAATGGCTATAGCACTCAAAAAGCATCTGTACTCCTTATTTATGCAAGAAAGTTAGCTCACCACTATATTAGTCGAAAGTGTCAATAAAATTGAACTTTCCAGCCAGATTCTATAGCAATGAATAGGCTATAGCACGCCAATAGAATCTACCATCCTCAATTACGCAAAAAAG
>NW_016942443.1:0-814 GCF_001483705.2 Eufriesea mexicana | reverse complement strand
TCCATTGCTCTACTGTACTCAGCTCGACTCCGCGGAGACCAGCAATAGCGATCCTGGAACGATAGGCTGAGTTAGGTTACGTTTGGTTATGTTAGGTTATTTATGTCACGTATGGCCATGATTTCATCGACTTTGTGAAATGCACTGCTATCAGGTGGATTTCTGCACTCTACTGTGCCTTATTATATTCTGCTTGGCCATGGGGAGGCCAGCAGTATTGGTTTCGGCATGTTATTCCGAGCTAAGCTATGTTCGGTTACGTTACGTTTGGTTAGGTTGGGAGAGGGTAGCTTCTGCTTTTGTAATATACACAGCTTTTCGGTGGGCTTTTGCGCTCTACATTGCTCTACTATTCTCTGCTCGACTCTCGGGTAGCCAGGAATGGCGGTCGTGGCACTCTGGGCTGTGTTATGTTACGCTAGGTTAGGTTATGTTACATTATGTTTGGTCATGATAGCTTTGACTTTAGTGCTGTGCACAGTTGTTCGGTGGATATCTGTGATCTGCATTGCTCTAATATGCTTTGTTTGGCTCTGGGGACGCCAGAAACACTGGTATCGTCACGTCAGTTTGTGCTACGCTACGTTCGATTGGGTTATGTTAGCTCTGCCTAGGTTCGTATACATTTGGCGTTTTTGCTGTACACCGCTCTACTGCGGATATCTGCGCTCTACTGTTATCTAGTATACTCAGCTTGATTATGGGGAGGCCGGCTGTACTGCTCTCGGCGCGTTAGGCTGTGTTGTGTTGCGTTCGGTTAGGATAGGGTAGCTCTGACTTTTGAGCTATACACCGACATTCGGTGGATTTCTGC
>NW_016942442.1:0-1227 GCF_001483705.2 Eufriesea mexicana | reverse complement strand
TCGTGCTATACACCGTTATGCGCTCGTCTGTTCTCTACAACATTCTGCTTGCCCCTGTGGAGGGTAGCAGCAGTTGTTTCGGCATGTTGGTTTGAACAGTGTTACGTTTTGTGATGTGAGGGTTTGTTAAGTTAGGATACAGTAGTTTTGACTTTTGTGCTATACACTGATATTTGATGAATCCCTGCGTTCCTCTATGCTCTAGTACGTTCTGCTCGGCTCTGGGGAGGACAGCAATTGTAGTCTCGGCACGATAGATAGGGATATGTTACGCTTATTACCCTAGATTTGTCTATGTAAGTATAAGATAGCTACGACCTATGTGCTATACACTGCTGTTCGGTGGATTTCTGCGCTCTAATGTCCTCTACCACATTCTGCTTGGCGCTCGTGCGGCCGGCAATTGCGGTCGCGGCACGTTATATTGAGATATGTTACGTTTGGCTAGGTTACGTTGGTTTGGGTTAGGTTTGGGTAGCTTTGACTTTTCCTTTATACGTAGATATTGTATGGATTTCTGCGCTCTGCTCCCCTCTAGTAAATTCTGCTGGACTCTGAGAGGACAACAATTATGGTCCCAGCACTTTACCTTGAGTTAGGCTACGTTTGGTTAGGTTAAGTTTGGTCAGGCTATGTTAGCATATCTTCGACTTTTGTGATATAAACGGCAATTGGTTGGATTTGTGGGCTCTACTGCGACCTCCTGTATTCGGCTTTGCCCTGGGGAGGCCAGAAACAGCTGTCCCAGAACGATGGGTAGAGTTATGTTACGTGTGGTGTTTTAAAGGCTTGTTTTGTTAGTATAGGGAAGTTCCGACACTTGCGCTCCACACTGCTGTTCGTTGCGTTTCTGCATTCTACTATGCTCTAGTACTATGCTCAGTGTCTTCTGCTTGGCCCTGAGAGGCCAGCGATAGTGTCTTGGGCACTTTAGGTTGGGTTCGGTTACATCCGGTTATGCTACGTTTGGTTAGGTTGGGGTAGGGTGGCTATGACTAGACTTCCGTGCCCTACTCTCCTGTAATATGTTCTGCTGGGCTCTGGGGATGCTAGCAATATCTGTCGCGGCACGCTAGATTGAGCTTGGTTACGTTTGGTCGTGTTATGATTTTCCATGCTAGGATAGTATAGCTCTGAATTTTTGCTACACACTTCCATTCGGTACATTTCTGCTCTCTACTGTGCTCTATCATGTTCTCCTAAGCAATGGGTAGGCCAGCAGCTATG
>NW_016942441.1:0-4094 GCF_001483705.2 Eufriesea mexicana | reverse complement strand
CATCCATACATGTATACCTCCATATATGTATACATCCATACATCCATACATCCATACATTGACAAACCATATATACATAAATCCATCCATTCGTACTTCCATCCTTCGATACATCCATCCATCCATACATCCATACATACATCCACACATCCGATCATCCGTACATCCGTACAACAATCTATACATACACCCAACCATTCATACAGCCATCCATTCATACACCCATCCATCCGTACATCCATCCATCCACACATCCATACATCCACCATCCATATATCTATAAATCCATCCATTCGTTCTTCGATCTGATCCTTCGATACATCCTTCAATCCTTACATCCATACATATACACATCCATACATCCGTACATCCGTCCATCCATAGCTCAATCCACCCATACATCCGTCCATCCATACAACCATTCATCAATACATACATCCATCCATACTTCCATCTTTCCACACATCCATCCATCCATACATCCACCCACACATACAAACATCTATCCACACATCTATCCATCCATACATCCGTACATATATACATCCATACATACTTACATCCATACATCCGTACAGCCATACATTCGAACATTCATACACCCACACATCCATACATCCATAAATCCGTCAAACCTTATAACCATCCATGCATACATACATCCATACGCACATCCGGAAATCCATACATACGCCCATAAACACATCCATACATACATCCATCCACACATCCATACATACATACTTACACACACCCATACATACATCCATAGATATATCCATACATACATCCGTACATACATCCATACATCAATCCGTACATGCATCCATATATACGACCTTCCTTACACGCATGCATACATCCTCAAATATATCCGTTCGTACATCCATCCATACATACATGCATACATCAATACATACATCCCTACATACTCCCATACACACATCCATACATACATGCACACATACACCCTTACATACATCCATACCTCCGTACATCCGCCCATCCATACATCCATCCATCCATCCATACATCCATCGATCCAATAATCTTTCCATTCATACAGCCATCCAGTTATACATCCATACATCCACACGTCCATACATACATCCATACATCCGTTCATCCGTACATACATACATCAATCTATACATGCACCCAACCATCCATACGGCCATCCATCCATCCATCCATCCACTCGTACACCCATCCATCCATACATCCATCGACCCATACATATATCCATCCATACATCCATCCACCAATCCATTAATTCATCATTACATGCATACTTACGTCAATACATACATCCATCCATCCATACATTCATACATATATAAATCCATACATCCATACATCCGTACATCCATACATTCGTACATCCATACACCCATACAACCATACGTCCAGACATCCATACATCCATCTATACATCCATACATGTATTCATCCATACATCCATGCATCCATATATCCAACATCCATATAATCATAAATCCATCCATTCGCACTTCCAGCCTTCGATACATCCATCCATCCATACATCCATACATATACATATCCATGCATCCATACATACTTACTTATACACATCCATACAACCATGCATCCGTACATCCGTCCATCCATTCCTCAGTCCTTCCATACATCCTTTCATCCATGCAGCCGTCCATCGATACGTCCACCCATCCATAAGTCCAACGATCCGTTCATCCATCCATCCATACATCAATCCACCAATCTGTCCATCTATCCATTAATACATCCATACATACATCAGTACGTACATCCATACATACACCCATGCATTCATCCATACATACATCCATACATACAACTTTACACACAACCATACATACATCCATACATACATCCATACAAACACACATATATTCCTCCATGCACACAACCATACATACATCCATATGTAAATCCATCTATACATCCATCCATCCATACATCCATACCTTTATACATCCATACTTACATACATCCGTAGATCTGTCCATCCATACGTCTATCCATCCATACATCTACCTATCGATACAGCCATCCACCCATACACCTATCCATCCATACATCCATCGACCCATACATATATCCATCCATACATCCATCCACCAATACATCAATCCATTATTACATGCATACGTACATCAACACATCCATCCATCCATCCATACATCCATACATACATAACTCAAATACATCCATTCATTCAAACATCCATACACACGTACATCCATGCATTCATACATCCATCCATCCATACATGCATCCATCCGTACATGCATCCATCCATACATCCATACATCCACACACCCATACATCCATAAATCCATCCACTCATACACTCATCCATCCATACATACATCCATACACACATCCATGCATACATCAATTCACATCCATACACACTCCCACAAATACATGCATACATACATGCATACATTCACACTTACATTCACTCATACATACATCCATACTTCCGTACATACGTCCATTCTTACCTAAATCCATCCATACATCCATCCGTAAATCCATCCATACATCCATCCAACCATACATCCATACATCCACCATCCATATGTCCATAAATCCACCCATACGTACTTCGATCCTTCGATACATACATCAATCCTTACATCCATACATATACACATCCACACATCCGTAAATCCGTCCATCCATACCTATATCCATCCATACATCCATTCATCCATACAGCCATTCATCCATACGTCCAGCCATCAGTACATCCACCGATCCTCACATCCATCCATCCGTACACCAATCCACCAACCCATCCATCCATCCATCCATAAATCCATACACACACCCGCGCATACATACATCCGTACGTACGTCCATACATCTATCCATCCATACCTCAATCCACGCATACATCCAACCATGCATACAACCACTCATCAATACATACATCCACCCATACATCCACCTTTCCACACATCCATCAATCCATACATACACCGATCCATACATACATCGAACCATTCATCCATCCAACCGCACAGACACCCATACATAGAACCATCGATCCACACATCTATCCATCCATACATCCGCACACATATACATCCTTACATCCATACATCCATACATATTTAAATCCATACATCCACACATCCGTACATTCGTCCATACGTACATGAATCCATCCACACTCCCACCCATCCATACAGCAATACATCCATACATACATCCATACTACCATACATCCGTCCATCCAAACTCCTCCCATCCATACATCCATCGATCCATACATCCTTCCATCCATACAACCATCCACCTATCCTTCCATCCATCCATGCATACATACACACATCTATACACAGCACAATACATACACACATACATTCACCCATACATACATCCATACATACATTCTTACATACATCCATTCATACATCCATATGTACAGCCATACATACATCCATGAATACATCCATACATCCATCAATACATTCGTTCATCCGTCCATCCATACCTCAATATATACATACACCCAACCGTCCATGCAGCCATCCACCCATCCATCCACCCATCCGCACATCCATCCTTCCATACAACCATCCATCCATAAATCCATAGATCCATACATACATCCATCCATACATCCAACCGCCAATCCATCAATCCATCATTACAGCCATACATACATCAATACATACATCCATGCATTCATGCACCCACACATATATAAATCCATACATCCGTACATCCATACATCAGTACAGCCACACATTCGAACATCCATACCTCCATACATCCATAAATCCGTCCAACCTTATAACCATCCATCCATACATACATCCATACGCACATCCGGAAATCCATACATACGCCCATAAACACATCCATACATACATCCATCCACACATCCATACATACATACTTACACACACCCATACATACATCCATAGATATATCCATACATACATCCGTACGTACATCCATACATCAATCCGTACATGCATCCATACATACGACCTTCCTTACACGCACGCATTCATCCTCAAGTATATCCGTTCGTACATCCATCCATACATACATGCATACATCAATACATACAT
>NW_016942440.1:0-495 GCF_001483705.2 Eufriesea mexicana | reverse complement strand
TATATCTTCGACTTTTGTGCTGTACACTGCTACTCGGCGGTTTTCTGCGCTCTTCGTTGCTCTTCTGTACTCTTCTGACCCTAGGGGACCAGCAATAACTGCCGCGGCACGATAGGTTGAGATATGTTACGTTCGGTTAGATTAAGTTAGGTTACGTTTGCCTAGGATGGCATTGCCTTTTGTGTTATACACAGCTATTCGTGCATTTCTGCGCCCTACTTTTCTCTAATCTGTTCTGCTTGGCTTTGGGGAGGCCAGCGATAGAGACCTCCGCACGTTAGGCTTTGTCGTTCTAAGTTTGGTTATGTTAGGTTAGGTAGGGTTAGGTTAGGATTTCTTGGACTTTTTAGATACACTCTGCTATTTGTAGGCCTTCTGCTCTATACTCTGCTCCAGTATGTTCTGATCGGCTCTGGGGAGCCTGAGATAGTGGACTCGGCACGTTATGTTAGGTTAGGTAGCGTTTGGTTATATTACGTTTGGATATGTTAGGAC
>NW_016942439.1:0-9379 GCF_001483705.2 Eufriesea mexicana | reverse complement strand
ATGTCTCTAGGCATAACCATACTATACAATGATTATTCTAGATTTATTTTTTAATTTACGTCAACAGTGAACAGGTTATTCCAGCGGCTGCATTTCTATGATGATGTCTGTACGCAGGGCTCTTTCGTCAAATCTTAATAACTGGAGTAATAGTGGGTCAGTCCTTTGCCATTCAAGAATTGCTATAGAATCGAACATCACCAATGAGCAGCTTATTTCGACGGTTAGAGTCTTTCGCTGATGGACGTATTATGAAACGTACAGTCAATTGTTAACAGCAGTGGCCGTGACCGTACTATACATTGATTACTCCATTGTAGCTGCTAAATTCATATTATAGGTATACAAACTTGTCGTACGTATTAAGTACTAACGTTTTTCTACACTCAACACTGTTTCGTATATTGTTAATATATCGGTGCGATAGTGGGTCAGTCGCTTGTCATTCTAGAATTGTAGTAGAATTTAGATCATCTCTGAGCAGTTTAATCCGATGGCTATTTCGTTGTATTCTTGGATGAACAAGCTGCTGTACTGGGAACGTTATATATCTTCATACATAACTAACGTATAAAATGATCAATCTCGAACAAGGGTGTGGTTTAAATCATCAAGAAACAGATTAATCTGGCCGCCACATTGCTCCATTGGTGGATACGCCAAATATAGCACTGGGAATTGTAAACGCCTCTAACCGCAACTGATGCACTCCTTGTTAATTCTTGAACTGCTGCGGAATTTGTGTCATGAGTGAATAGATTAATGCGGCGCATGCAGTACTGTGATGATGGCTGCTTACAGTACTGTTATGCCAATTGTCAGTATCTCCAGCTATAACGGATCTGCCTTTCTTACTTCTAGAATTGCTATAGGTTCTACATTGCCATTGAAGAGGATCCTATAACGGCTTGAGTGATCCGTTTATGGATGTAACGTTTTTCTACACTCAACACTGTTTCGTCTATTGTTAATATGTCGGTGCGATAGTGGGTCAGTCGCTTGTCATTCTAGAATTGCAGTAGAATTTAGATCATCACTGAGCAATTTAATCCAATGGATATTTTGTTGTATTCTTGGATGTACAAGCTGCTGTACTGGGAACGTTATATATCTTCATACATAACTAACGTATAAAATGATCAATCTCGAACAAGGGTGTGGTTTAAATCATCAAGAAACAGATTAATCTGGCCGCCACATTGCTCCATTGGTGGATACGCCAAATATAGCACTGGGAATTGTAAACGCCTCTAACCGCAACTGATGCACTCCTTGTTAATTCTTGAACTGCTGCGGAATTTGTGTCATGAGTGAATAGATTAATGCGGCGCATGCAGTACTGTGATGATGGCTGCCTACAGTACTGTTATGCCAATTCTCAGTATCTCCAGATATAACGGATCTGCCTTGGTTACTTCTAGAATTGCTATAGATTCTACATTGCCATTGAAGAGGATCCTATAACGGCATGAGTGATCCGTTTATGGATGTACCACATATCGTACCGTTAATTGCAAATATCTGTTGCCCTAAACGTACTATTCATTGATTATTCTAGAATTGCTGTTAAACTCAAGTTGTAAGTTATCATACTGGTCTAATGTACAAAGTACTGTGACGTTCTTTGTACTCAGTACTGTTTCGTCAATTGTTAATGTCTCGAGGGAGAGTGGGCTTGTTCTTTGTCATCCTAGAGTTGCTACAGTATTGAACATGATCAATAAACTGGTTAGGAATATGACTAGTACGTTCCGTCGGTGTATGCACTAAGCACATTGCTGTCAATTGTAAATATCTGTAGCCATTACGGTACTGTATACTGATTATGCTAGAATTGCTGTAAAGCTTAGTTATCAGTCCAAAAATTAGTTCAACCGCAAAGTTACTCTGCTGATGGCTGCGCTCAACACTATTTCGTAAATTGTTAATAACTCGGGGTATAACGTTTCTGTCTTCTGTCATTCTAGAGTTGCTATAGAATTTAAACCATTATTGTACACGTCAGTCCAACGGCTAATTTGTTCTCATACTGGATGTCCATAGTACCGCACTCTCAATTTTAAATATCTCTATCCGTAACTGTAGTATGCGTTTGTCATACCAGAACTACTGTTAAATTTAGATTACTAGTGGTCCAGCTAGTCCAACGGCTACAGCACTCTGATGATCTCCGTATGCAGTGCTGTTTCGATAATTGTTAATGTCTCGATCTACAATTGGTCAGCCGTTTTTCTTTGTAGAGTTCTAATGGAACTGAAATCGTCAGTGAAGAGATTATTCCATCCGCTACAATGCCATGTTGATGGACGTACTGAGGACCGAACAGTCGATTGTAAATGTCCCTGGCAATAACCGTAATATACAATAATTATTCCAGAATTACTGCAGAACCAAGGTTATCACTGAACACATTAGTCCAACTGCTAGTGTACAGTGATGATGGCTGTACTCGGAACCCTTTCGACAATTGCTAACGTCTCGAGCGACAATTGGTCAGTCCTTTTTCATTCAAGAATTGCAGTAGAACTTTAATCATATCTCGACGGAGCAATGCGCGGCAACAGTGCCTTACTGTTGGATGTACCAACTACTGTAGTATGAGTTGTTAATATCTCTAGCCATCACTGGTACATGCACTGTTTATCCTAGAGCAATTCTGGAACATAACTCGTCAGAGATCATATTACTCCAAATGCTGCAGTACTGTGATGGTGGCTGATCTCAGTACTGTTATGTCAATTATCAATATCTCGAGCCTTGGCGGCTACGACCTTTGTCATTACAGATTAGCTATTGAATCTAAATCGACATTATACAGGTTAATGCAACGGCTACAGTGCTCTGTTGAAGGGTGTACTAAGTACCGTACTGTGATTCTAATTATCTCTTGCCATACCGGTACTATACAATGATTATCCTAGAATTGCTGTGAAACGTAAATCACCAGTGAACACATTAGTCAAACTGCCGAAGTACTGTTATGTTTGCTGGACTCAGTACTGTTTTGTCAATTGTCAATGTCTCCAGCGGTAATGGGTCAGTCCTATGTCATACTAGAATTGCAATAGAATTTAAATCATCACAGAGCTTATTAATTCAATGGATACAGTGCTTGGTTGGTGGATGTACTAAGCTCCTCAATGACAGTTTTAACTATCCCTAGCAATCACCGTGTTATACATTGATTACTCTAGATTGGCTATGGAGTGTGTGTCATATGCGAACAAGTAGTCCAACGTCTACAGCACAGTAATGAAAGCTGTACTCAGTGCTGCTACGTCAATTGCTAATGCCTGGAGGGGTAATATGTATGCATTTTGCCATTCTAGAATTGCAACAAGGCCTATATCATCACTGGAAATATTAATAAATCGGGTTCCATGTTCTGGTGATGGATGTTCTGAGCAGCGTAGTATCCACTATAAATATCTGTAGCCATAACCGTCTTGTACATTGATTACTCTAGAATGGCTGTGGAATTAACACAATAAGTGGACAAATAATCCTAAGTCTACAGCACTGAAGTGATATCTGCACTCAGTACTGCTATGTCAATTGATAATATCTCGAAGGCACTGAATCTGTAGGTTGTCATTCTTGAATTAGTATAGAATATAAATCATCACTGAACAGATTATTCCAGTGGCTGGAGCACACTGTTGGTGGTTGTACTGTGTACCTCACTGTCAATTTGAAACGTACCTATCCAAAGACGTAGGAACATTAATTAGCGTATACTATGTTTGGCAATAACATCATCATCGATGACCTCTGTTTTGTCATTCTAGAATTCCTAGGGAACATGAATCATCAGTGAACACATTACAACAACAGCAACAGTGCTCGTCTTGTGGATGCGCTAGGTAACGCACTGAGTTGTAAATATCACTAGCAATTACCGTACTATGCATTGATAATTCTGGGATTGCTGGAGAATTTAATTCACGAGCGATGAAGTAAATCCAACGGATGCTCTAATGCGATTATGGCTACACTCAGTTCTGCTATCCAACTGCTAATGCCTGGTGAGGTAGTGTATATGCACTTTATCATTCTAGAATTGCCACAGGATATAAATCGTCTTTGATCAAGTTAATCTACGGCTACAATGTTCGCTTGGTGGAAGTACTCGGTAACGTGGTGCCCACTGAAATAGTTACTAGACATAACCGCACCGTACATTCGACACTCTAGAAGTGTCTTGGAATTCACTTCATCGGAGAAGAAATGGTTATGCTTCTACTGCAAAGTGATAATGGATGTGCACAGTAGTGTATTAACAATTGTTTATACCTCGGGGAGTAATGGATCTTTCATTTCACATTATAGAATTGCTGTAGAAAAGATATCATTAGGGAAGGTATCATTCAAACGGCTGCAGTTTTCCTCTGGCTGTACTGATTTCCACACTGTCAATAGTTAATATCTTTAACCACAAAAGTACTATATATTGACACTTCTGGAATTGCTGCAGAATAAAGTTCGTCTGCGAAAAAATTTGTCCAACGCCTACATTACTGTAAGGATGGCCGTGCTCTGCATTTTGTGTTTTCATTTGTAAATATATAGAGCAACAATTGACCTGTCCGTTGTCAACTTCGAATTGCTCTAAAATCCAAATCATTACTGAGGGGATTAATCCAACGGCTGCAGTGCTATCCTGGTTTATGTACTAACCACCGTAACGTCGATTATTTATATCTCTATCCATAACCTCAGTATACGCGGCCTTTCCCTGAAAGGCTCTTGAATGAACTCGCCAGTGAACAAAGTAGTCCAACGGTGACAGCACTGCTATGATGTCTGTACTCAGTAATGTGTTGTCAATTGTTAATTTCTCTACCCACACCCGTTCTATACATTAATTATTCTAGAGTTGCTTTGCAATTTACATCGTCAGTGAACAAACGAATCAAACGGCTAGAGTACCCTGATGATGGCTGCACTCTGAACTGTGTTGTCAATAATAAATATCTCTAGGCAAAATGGATCTGTCGCTTTTCATTCTAGAGTTGCTGTAGAATATGTATCATCAAGGTATAGGTTAATCGAACGGCTGCAGTGCCTTGTCGGTGTATGTACTACGTACCGCACTATCTATTGCAGATGTCTCTAACCATAACCGTACTAAATGTTGAGTACTCTAGAATTGCTTTGGAATCACCTGCGGACAAAGTAATCGAACCTGCGATAGTACAGTGCTGATGGCCGAATACAGTACTGTGTTGTCAACCGTTAATGACCGCGTCAGTAATAGATATCTCCGCTTTCATTCAAGAATCGCAATAAAATCTAATTTATGATTAAACAGGTAAATCCAACGGCAGCAATTCTCTGCTTGTGGATTTACTAAGTATCGTAATGTTAGTTGTAACTATCTCAATCCATGATCGCACTACACAATGACTATTCCGGAATTCCTAGGCAACTTAAATCATCAGTCAGCGGAGTCATCTAACGGATTCAGCATTATGATGATGGCTGCACTCAGTACCATGATGTCAACTTCTAATATCTCGAGGAATAACGGATCTGTCCTTTATCATTCCAGAATAGCAGTAGAATCTTAGTCATCACTGAACAGATTTATCCAAGGGATAGACTGTTTTGTTGGTGTATGAAATACGTCCCGTAATGTCAGCTGTAAGTTTCTCTATTCACAAACGTGCTATGCATTGTTTATCCTAGAGTGGTTGTGGAAACTATATCATCGGCGTACAACTTAATCCAACGCCTACGGTATGTAATAATGGCTGTAACCTCTCCGAATATGTCAGTTGTTAATGCCTGGCGATGCATTGCATCTGTAATTTGTCATTCTATATATGCTACAGAATATAATTCATCATTGAACAACATAATCCAACGACTGCATTGCTCCATTGGTGGGCGTCCCAACTTCCGTGCAGGGAATTGTTAATATCTCTAGCCATAGGTGGCGTATATATTGCCCTTTCTGGATATCCTGTGTAATATTTGTGGAATATAAATCATCACTGAACAGATTAGTACAACGGCTGCAGTGCCCTGTTGGTGGATGTACTTTTGGTAGTTCTAAATATTCCTACACGTAACTAGTGTTTACCTTGATAATTCTAGAACTACTTTAATATTCACGTCGTCAGTGAACCGGTTGTTCCCGCGGCTGCATTATTGCGAATATGGCTGTAACACGTTAAACGAACGGTCGCAGTACTCTGTTGATACATGTAATAGGCACAGCCCAGGAAATTGTAAATGCCACTAGCCATAATGGTACTATACATGTATTATGCCAGCATTGCTGTTAGGTTTGAATTATCAATGAACAAATTAGCCCCAAGGCTAAAGTACTGTGAAGATCACAACACGCAGTACTGCTTCGCCAATTGTTACTGTGTCGAGCCATAATGTGTCCGTCCTTCGTAACTCCAGAGTAGCCCTAGAGTACAAAACATCACTGAGAGGATTAACCTAATGTCCAGCATACTCTACTTGTGGATGTACCAACCACAGTACTGTGAATTAAACATATCAGAAGCCATTACTGATGTATACATAGATTATTCGCGAACTGCTGCGGATCTTAAATCTTCACAGAACCGGCTTCACCGACAGATACATTGTGCTCTTGGTGGAAACATCAACTTCTGTACTGGAAATGATAAATATCTCTATCCTCAACTGACGCATACATTTATTATTCTGGTACTACTGTAGAAATAAAGTCACCTGTGAACAGCATTGTCGAACTCCTAAGGTACTGTCATGACGGCTATTCTCAGTACAGTTCCGCAAACTTATAATATCTCTAGCGATAATTGGTCAGAAGTATGACCCCCCGGAATTACACAAGAATATATATTTTCACTGGACAGATTAATGCAACGGCTGCAGTTCTCTGTTCCTGAGGATGGCAAACACAGTACCGTGAAATGTAAATATCTATATCCATAACTGGTGCGAACGTTGACCATTCTAGAGGTACTGTGGAAATTAAGTCTTCGGTGGACATGCTAATACAACGTATAAGGTGCTGTGAAGATGGCTGCACTTAATGCTGTGTTGTCAGATGTTAATATCTCTAGCGATAATTGGTCATTACGTTTTAATTGTAGAGATGCAATAGAAGTCATGTCATCGCTGAACGTATTAATACACCGGCTGCAGTGCACTATTGACGGATGAACATTATTCATTCCTGAAATTGTAAACATATCTAGTCATGAATTGAATACTCTGGAGCTACTGTGGAACTTTAATCAACCCTGAACTGGTTAATGAAAAAGGTACGGTGCTCTGTTGATGTAAGTACAGAGAAACGAACTCCCAACCGTAAATACCACCATCCATATCCGTACTATACATTGACCATAAGCGGACATATTAATCCAACGCCTACTGCACTGCGGTGATTGCTGTACTCAGTCCTGCTACACCAATTGTTAGTGCCTGACGATTTAATAGATATGTAATTTGTCATTCTAGAATTTCTACATAGTATAATCATCATTGAATATATTGATGCAATCGCAAAAGTGCTCTGCAGGTGGATGTGGCAAGTACCGTACTGCCAATTGTAAATATCTGTAGACATATCCGACCCAGCCACTGATTACTGTAGGATTGCTGCGGAACTGCCATCACATGTGAACTGGGTAATCCAACGGCTACAGTGCTCTCTTTAGTGGATGTAGTATGTACCGTAATATCAATTGTGAATATCTGATGCCACAAACGTGCTATGCATTGATTACACAATAATTGCATTTGAAGCTAAATTATAAGTGAACAGGTTGTTCCAGCAGCCAAAGGACTGTGGTGAAGGCTGTTCTCAATACCGTTTCTCCAACTGTTAGAGTCTCGAGCAATAATGGGCCAGTCCTTCGTAATTCTGGAACTGCAATAGAAATTTTATCATCCCCAACGTCCTATTCCATCGGCTAAATTGCTATAGTGATGTGTGTACCAAACACAGTACTGGGAATTTTAAATACCTCTAGCAGTAACTGATCCATACATTGATTATCCTAAAACTACCGCCGAATTTAAATCACCACTGGACAGATTGCTAAAGCGGCTACATTTCTCTGATGATGGCTGTACTCAATACTGTTTTGTCAATTGTTAATATACCGTGCTATAATCGATCTGCCCTTTGTCATTCTATAATTGCTATCGAAACAACATTAGCATTGAACATTATAATTCAACGGCACTGCGCTTCGCTGATTGGTGCACTGAATACCGTACTGTCAATTGTGAATATCTGTTGCTGTAATCGCACTATATATTTTATATTCTATAATTGCTGCTAGAATTTTGTTGCCGGTGAACAAATTAGTCCTTCACCTAATGTGCTGTGAGGATGTTTCTACGTAGTACTGTTTCGACAATTGCAAATGTCCCGACCGGTAACGGGCCAGTCCATTCCAATTTCAGAACTGCCATGGATCATTAATCATCGCTGAGCAGGTTAATTGAATGGCTGCAGTGGTGAACTTACCAACTACCGTATTTGGATTTTTTATTATCTCCAGCCATAACTGATGTATACGTGTATTATTCTAGAGCTACTGTTGAATTTAAAACGTCATTGAACAGATTAATTCAACTGCTGCGGGGCTGTATTGGTGGATGTACCAAATACCTTTGTGAGAAGTGTAAGTATCTCTACCCTCAACTTATGTATACATTGATTATCCTAGAACTACTACGGAATATAAATCAACTGTGACATGCTCCATTCACCGGCTGCAATCGTTTATGCTGGCTGCACACAGCACTGTTATGTCAATTGTGAATGCCTCGAGCGGTAAAGGGACAGTGGTTTGCCATTCTACAATTTCAAAGGGACTTAAATTGTCACTGAACTAATCAATCCAACGGTTACAGTGCTCTATTGGTGCAAGTACTCAGAAACGTATCGACAACTATAAATCCCTCCAGCCATAACCGTGCTATAGATTGATTATGCTATACTTGCTTTGGAATTTACATTATCATTTAACGGATATATACAACGGCTACAGTGCAGTGTAGGTGGCTGTACTTAGTACTGTGTTGTCAGTTGTTAATATCTCGAGATGTACTGAGAACCGTACATCTCTAAACTGTAAATATCTCTAGCCATATTCGATATATACGTTGATTACTCTAGACTCTATTTGCAATTTACGCCATCATTGAACAAGTTACTCCAACTGCTACAGTACTGCTTTAATGACCCTACAGAGTACTTTATTGTCAGTTTGTTAATATCTTGAGCCGCAATGTATGTATACTTTGTCATTCTTAAATTGCGACAGTACTTACACCGTCGCTGAATAGATGAATCCAACGGTTACTGCTATTGCAGTTGAATACCAGGCATTACCCTACACAATATTCCGACGGCTAC
>NW_016942438.1:0-588 GCF_001483705.2 Eufriesea mexicana | reverse complement strand
AACTGCTATTCGGTGTATTTGTGCGCTCCACTGTGCTCTGATATGTTCCGCTTGGCTCTTGGGAGGTCAGCAATAGATGTCTCGGCCTGTTAAGTTTAGTCTCTCTACGCTCGGTTAGGTTAGGTTAGGGCTGGTTCTGGTAGGAAGACTCTGACTTATGTGCTATACACAGCTATTCGGTGGATCTCTGCGTTCCTGATAACTCTAGTATGCTCCGCTTGAATCTGGGGTTGCCAGCAGTAGTGGTCGTCGCACGTTAGACCGAGCTAGGCCACGTTCAGTAAGGTTATGTATGGCTCGGTTTGGCTAGGATAGCCTTGACTTTCGTGCTCTGCCCTGACATTCGGTAGATTCCTGCCATCTACCGTACTCTACCCTAATCTGCTAATACCTGTGGATGCCATCAATAGCGTTCGCTGCACATTACGTTGAGTTTGGCTGCGTTTGGTTGCGATTTGTTTGTCTGTGTTTGGTTTGATTAGATGCGACTTTCGTGGTATACACTGGTGTTCCGCGGATTTCTGTGCTCTACTGTGCTCTAGTGCATTCTGCTTGGCTCTCGGGTGGCAAGCAATAGTGGTCTCGGCA
>NW_016942437.1:0-569 GCF_001483705.2 Eufriesea mexicana | reverse complement strand
CCTTCAACCGAATGGCAAGTACAGCCATCAACTTGCCTGAGACTGAGTCTAACCAGAATCTAAGAGCTGCCATAGCTTAGTGATTAGATCGCCTAACTCCTTCAATCCAATGGCAAGTACAGCTATCTACTTGCCAGAGAAGGGGTCTATTCGAAATCTATAACCTGTTATAGCTTGGTGAATAGATGTCCTAATGCCTTCAATCCAATGGCAAATACAGCCATCTCCTTGCCAGAGAATAAGTACATTCAAAATCTATAACCTGTTATAGCTTGGTGAATAGATCGCCTAACGCCTTCAATCCAATGGCAAGTACAGCCATCTACTTGCCAGAGAATTAGTCTATTCAAAATATGTAACCTGTTATGGCTTGGTGAATAGGTCGCCTTACGCCTTCAATCCAATGGCAGGTACAGCCGTCTACTTGCCAGAGAATTGTTCTATTGAAAATTTATAGCCTGTTATAGCTCGGTGAATTGATCGCCGAACGCCTTCATTCCAATGGCAAGTACAGCCATCTACTTGCCAGGGAATAGACCTATTCAAGACCTATAATCTGTTATAGCTTG
>NW_016942436.1:217-1730 GCF_001483705.2 Eufriesea mexicana | reverse complement strand
ATCTGTGATTAATTTATGAACTTTTATAATACCATCGTAAAGCCAGATCCTTCACGAACTTTCTAATATATTTTTCGACAGAAATTTCTCCCCAATTAATTAATTATTAATAATTGTTCTGCACGGTGTTTGAATTGTTGTCGAAGATTGTCGAAGACGCCATTGTTTTTTCATTAATTACTATCCTTTACGCAATTAATTTATGAAACTTTGTGCACTCATTATAAAAACAATGTTCTTGTGAATCTTCTTATATAACTTTAGATCACATTTTGATTCTAGTTTCGTTTAGTATTAAATATTTTCACGGGAGATCGTGATGGCCGCCGTTACGAAATCATAGACGCCATCAAACAAAAATTAATAACTAACAATTTAGAGCTAAATTCTTTATGAAAATTATATAGGAATTCAGCCTAATGTTCCAGCTTTGCAATGAAATTATAAAAGTTCACAAATTGTTTACTTTTAATTACAGAAATGGAGTAATTAATAATTTTTCACTGCCGGAGCCATTCTATCCTTTTCTATCCCCTCTCTGTCCTAGTCTGTCACGTGACGAGCTCTTCGACGACCTCCTCGCCTATTCTATAATCCTATCACTTTCTTGATTTTTGAGCCCAAATCATAGATGACGCTGATCGCAGGCGGTAAAATTTTTATTCGAACTGGATACTAGAAATCAATTCGACAGTAGAAAATTAATAAATTGCCAAGTTTTTGTAATTAATTCATGAACATTTATAGCTGCAGAGCCAAGTTGGAATTATAGGCAAAATTCTTATACGATGTTTAATTTAATAATTAATACTTACATGAGTAATAGGTTTCGTATTTCCTGTAGTAAATAAGATTGCTATAGAAAAGTATTTTTCTTGCATAATATTCTTATTATTTTGTAATAAATATATACTAGCATAAGAAAGCGTAAAAAATAATTTTTTTTATTCAGAAATTTTATTTACAATTGCCTATTTACAATGAAAAATTAGTACAAAATAAAAAATATATTGGAAAAACTATCAAAAACCTTGGAACATGAATCAAACACCGGTCCTCCACTATAGCAATTCTCGATCATCGCCGTTACGCTACAACTTAATTTGAAACACATTAGAAATAAATTTATAATTCGGGAAGTAATAAAAATTTAATCGCAAATATTTCAAAAACTATTGAGTAGTTGCGGCTATAATGATATATTTTCTTAAACTGTATGAAGATATCTAAAAAGCTGCAAAGTTTCAACTAAATCGAAGGACTTGCATTCTTCTTAGTTTAATTCCTCTTTATTTAAATATCATTTAAACAGATATTGCCCACTCTCCATTTTCAAATTCTAAAGGGAACATTGAAAATTTACAATAGATAGGAGATATCTTAAACTTTGTGCGTAGCTCTTAGCTTGGTATCGTTTTCCAAAAATTATTCTTTGGAAAAGGATACCAATTACCAGGTCTCACCACGTGGAGGTGACTACGCATCGAGACCCGACATGCGCCCTAGTGGCGCA
>NW_016942436.1:0-204 GCF_001483705.2 Eufriesea mexicana | reverse complement strand
CTGTATCAAAGGTACCCTAATCTAACTTGGAGCGAATTAAGTTAAAATGACTCTACTGACACTATTATATTTCGTGTCTTACAAAAGGGGTTTCGGTTCGGTATACTGAAACTCTACTGTCGCAATGCTAATATTTTCAAATTCCCATAAAAATAGGGAATGAAATATCAAACACGCGAGCTAATAAAAAATCGCGACGCGCCC
>NW_016942435.1:0-3412 GCF_001483705.2 Eufriesea mexicana | reverse complement strand
TCGGTCGAGCAGACTATAGTAGAGCAATGTGGAGCGCAAAAATCCACCGCATTGCAGTGAATATCACAAAAGTAGAATATATCATAACCTAACCTGACCTAACCTAACCTATCCCACCGTACCATATCTCAACGTAGCATGCCGCGAACACTGCTCCTGGACTCCCCAGATCGAAGCAGAATGTAGTACAAAAATTAGATCACGGATAGACGCCGAAAAGCAGTGTAAAGTACAAAAGTCAAAGTAGCAAATCCTAGCCTATCCAGACGTAACTCAACCAAGCGTAGCTTAACTCAACCTAACGTGACGAAACCACACTTCCTGGACTCCGCAAGGACAAGCTTAACGTACCAGGGCTCAGTAGTGCGCAGGAACCCAGCGCATCGCAGTGAACAGAACAAATGACGGAGAAATCCTAACCAAACCTCACCAAGCCTAACCTAACCAAACGTAGCGAAACTCAACCTAACGTGCCGCAACCACTACTGCTGGGACCCCCAGGGCATCGCAGAATAACGTAGAGCACAGTAGAGGGCATGAATCTAACGAGTAGTAGTCCACAGTGCCAAGGGCAAAGTTACCTCAACCGAAATCAGCATAAGGATACCTAACCGAGCGCATCCAAACTCAACCTAACGTGGCGACATGTCTATTGCAGCCCTCCGCAGATCTAAACATAATATTCTAAAGAACATTAGAGCGCAGAAACACGCCGCATTGCAGTGTATAGCACAAAAGTCAAAGATATACGGACCTTACCTGAACTAACCTAAACTAAGCAAACGTAGCATCTCTCAACACATCGTGCCGAAACCGCTACTGTTATCCTCCACAGAACCAAGCAGAACATACTATAGCCCAATTGAGCGTAGGAATCCACCGACCAGCAGTGCATAGCGCAAAATTCAAAACTACCCTATACTAACGTAACCTAGCGTAATATGGCCTAACGTATCCGAACTGAAGCTAGCGTGCCGAGAACAATAATGCTGCCCTCACCAGAGCCAAGCAGAACATACTAGAGCACAGTGCAGCACAGAAATGCACCCAATAGCAGTGTACAGCACAAAAGTTAAAGCTACCCTAACCTGGCCAAACCTAGCGTAACGTAATCAAGCGTAACATACCTCAACCTATCGTTTCGAGACGACCATTGCTGTCCTCCGCAAAGCATGGCAGAGAATATTAGAGCGCCGCAGGGCGCAGAAGTCCTCCGAATAGCAGCGTATATCCTAGGGGTCAAAGCCATCCTATCCTACCATAGGAAATGCTCACGTTGCCAAACGCAACGTAACCTAACGCAACGTGCAGCGACCACTATTTCTGGCCGCGCAAGGTCCAAACAGAATATAGTAGAACAGAGTAGAGCGTAGAAATCATCCAAAAACCGTATGTATCACGAAAGTCAAAACCTACCCAGCCAGAACTTAACCTAAGCTATCCTTGCCAAACCTAACTGTACTCAACCTATCGCGCCTAGACAGCGTTTGCTGGCGTCCCCAGAGCCAAGCAGGAAATATTAGCGCACAGTAGTTCGCAGAAATCCGCCGAATAGCGGTGTATAGCACAATAGCCAGAGATAACTTTTCCTTCCGCAACAAATCCCCACACAACCAAACGTAACATAACTCAACACAACGTGCCGAGACCATTGTTACTGGCCTCCCCAGGGCACAGCAGAAAGCAGTGGAACACAGAACAGCGCAGAAATCCGACGAATAGCAGTTTATATCACGAAACTCAAAGCTACACTTACCGAAGGTAACATAACCTAACCTAACCAAACGTAACCCATCTCAGCTTAACGCGTGGAGACCAATAATGTTGGACTCCACAGAGACAAGCAGAGCATATTAGGTCTATGTAGAGCGCATAAATCCACAGCATTGCAGATTACAGCACGAAAGTCGAGGATACCCTAGCATAGTCTGACCTAATCTAGCTAAACCAAACGTAACGTACCTCAACATGACGTACCGAGACCATTATTGTTGGTCAGCCGAGACACAAGCAGAACATACTGGAGCACAGTAGAGTGCAGAAATGCACCGAATAGCGATGTTCAGCAAAAAAGTCAAAGCCATTATATCCTAACATAGCTATCCGTATTATAGCGAAACGTAACATAACTCAACCTAATGTGTCGAGACCACTATAGTTGGCCTCCACTGATCCAAGGAGAGAATATTAGTGAACAGTGGAGCACAGAAATCCAACGAATAGCAGTGTACAGTACAAAAGTCAAAGCAATCGTTCCCTAACCTAATCAAACCTAACGTAACCACACGTTACATAGCACAAACTAACGTGCCGGGGCCACTAATGCGCACTCTTCTGCTCACTTGGCCAGGGCCACGGAGAATATAGTAGAGCACAGTAGAGCGCAGGAATCCACCGAATAGCAGCGTATAATACGATAGTCAAAGGTACCCTGGCCGAACTTCTTGTAACCTAACCTACCTCAACGAAACAAAGCAGAGCCTATCGTGCCGAAAGCTCTATTGCCTACCTACCCGGAGCCAAGCAGAGGATACTAGAGCACAGTAGGTGGCAGGAATACTCAGAATAGCAGTGTAGAGCATGAAATTCAAAGACATCCTTCCCTAGCCTAACCAAACGTAACATATCCAAACATAAAACGACAAAACGTTGCGCACCGAGAACAATATTGCCCCCCCCCCCAGGGCGAGGCAGAGCACTTTAGAGAACAGTAGAGCGCAGAAATCCAACGAATAGCTGTCTACAGCACAAAAGTCAAAACTACCCCATCCATACCTAGCAAATCGCAACATAACCAAACTTACACTAATTCAACGTAACGTGTCGAGACAAAAATTGTCGGCCTCCATGGAGACGAGCACTATATAATAGAGAACAGTAGAGCGCAGGAATTCTCCGCATTCCAGTGTATAGCTCGTAAGTCACAGTTATCCTACCCTAAGCTGGCCTAATCTAATGTAACCAAAGGTAGTCTAACTCAACATAACGTGCAGAGACCACTATTGCTGGCTTCCCGAGAGCAGAGCTGTACACATTGGAGCACAGTAGAACGCAGGAATCTACCGAATATCTGTGTATAGTGTAAAAGACAAATCTATCCAGACCTAACCCTAGTTTCCGTAACCTAGCCGAACGTAGCCGAACTAAGCATAACGTGTCGCGTCGACTAATGCCGGCCTCCCCATAGCCGAGCTGAAAATATTACAGGAGAACAGAGCGCATAAATCCATAGAATCGCTATTTATAGAAGAAAAGTCCATGCTATCCGGACCTAACCCAATGTAGCATAACCTAACCAAATAGACCATAACTCAAAACAACGTGCCGGGGCCATTATTCTTGGCCTCTTCAGAGACAAACAGAAAACGATAGGGCACAGTAGAGCGCAGAAATCCACAGAACATGAGTGTAT
>NW_016942434.1:0-313 GCF_001483705.2 Eufriesea mexicana | reverse complement strand
CCGACATAATCTAACCTGACCAGACCCGACTTGTCCTGACCTGACCTGACTTGACCTGACCTTCCCTGGCCTGACATGGCCTGGCGTCAAGTGGCCTAACCTATCCTGGCCTGACCTGACCGAACATGTCCTCTCCTGACCTGGCCAGACCTGACTTCACCTGACCTGACCTGACCTAACCTGACCCGACCCGGAAAGACCTGACCTGGCCTGACATTTCCTGGCCTGGCCTGACCTGCACTGACCTGACATGAACTGACTGACCTGACATGACCTAACATAACCTAACCTAACTTAACCTAACCTAACCTAA
>NW_016942433.1:0-300 GCF_001483705.2 Eufriesea mexicana | reverse complement strand
GGCTCCCTGCGCTCTACTGTGCTCAGCGGTACACGGCTCGACTCCGGAGAGACCAGTAATAGTGACCCCGTCACGATAGTTTTATTTAGGCTACGTCCGTTTCTGTTACGTTTGTTCCGGTTATGAAACGATAGCATTGACTTTTGTGCTATATACAGCTACTCGGTCGTCTTCTGCATTATACTGGGATCTAACACGCTCTGCCATGCTCTGGGGAGGCTAGCAATTGTGGTCTCAGCATGTTAGGTTCAGTTGTGCTTGGTTTGGTTAGGCTATGTTCGTTTGTGTTGGGTTAGGGTA
>NW_016942432.1:0-1758 GCF_001483705.2 Eufriesea mexicana | reverse complement strand
AATGCTATAGAAACCCGATGGAAAATTCAATTTTATTGCTATTTTCGACTAATATCGTGGTGTACTAACTCCCTTTTATACATAAGGAGGAAGAATTCTATTGGCCTACTCCAGCCATTGCAATGCTGTAGAATCTGGCTGGAAAATTCGATTTTATTTACATTTTCGACTTACATCGTGATGAGCTAACTCTCTTGCATAAATAAGGCGGAAAGATTCTATTGGCGTGCTATAGCCATTGCAATGCTATAGAATCAGGGTGGAAAATTCAATTTTATTTACATTTTCGTCTAATATCGAGGTGAGAAAATTTGCTTGCATAAATAAGGAGGAAATATTCTATTGGCGTGCTATAGCCATTGCAATGCTATTGAATCCGGCTGGAAAATTCAATTTTATAGACAGTTTCGACTAATATAGTGGTGAACTCACTTTCTTGCATAAATGAGGTGGAAAGACTCTATTGGCGTGCTATAGCCATAGCAATGCTCTAGAATCAGCCTGGAAAATTCAATTTTATCGACATTTTCGTCTAATATCGTGGTGTGATAATTTTCTTGGGTAAATAAGGCGGAAAGGTTCTATTGGCGGGCTATCTTTGGGTAAATAAGGCGGAAAGCTTCTATTGGCGGGCTATCGCCATTGCAATGCTGTAGAATCTGCCCGGAAAATTCAATTTGATTGTTATTTTCGACTAATATCGTGGTGAGCTAACTCCCTTGCATACGTAAGGAGGAAGAATTATATTAGGCAACCAAAGCCATTGCAATGCTGTAGAATCTGGCTGGAAAATTCGATTTTATTTACATTTTCGACTTACATCGTGATGAGCTAACTCTCTTGCTTAAATACGGAGGAAAGATTCCAATGGCGTACTACAGCCATTGCAATGCTATATAATCTGGCTGAAAAATTCAATTCTACTGACATTTTCGACTAATATCGTGGTGAGCTAATTTTCTTGTATAAATAAGGAGGAAGGATACTACTCGCGTGCTATAGCTATTGCAGAGCTATAGAATCCGGCTGGAAAATTCAATTTTATAGACATTTTCGACTAATATCGTGGTGAGCTAACTTTCTTGCATAAATGAGGAGGAAAGTCTGTATTGGCGTGCGACAGCCATAGCAATGCTCCAGAATCTGCCTAGAAAAATCAATTTTATCGACATTT
Source organism: Eufriesea mexicana (assembly GCF_001483705.2). Classification (NCBI taxonomy): domain Eukaryota; kingdom Metazoa; phylum Arthropoda; class Insecta; order Hymenoptera; family Apidae; genus Eufriesea; species Eufriesea mexicana. Next base: position 584 of record NW_016942432.1, on the reverse strand, counting down.
TCGTCTAATATCGTGGTGTGCTAATTTTCTTGGGTAAATAAGGAGGAAAGTTTTTATTGGCGTGCTATAGCCATTGCAATGCTTTAAAATGTGCGTGGAAAATTCAATTTTATTGATATTTTCGACTAATATCGTGGTGAGCTAACTCTCATGTATACGTAAGGCGGAAAAATTCTATTGGCCTGCTATAGCCATTGCAATGCTATAGAATCAGGCTGGAGAACTCAGTTTTATTCCCATTTTCGAGTAATATCGAGGTGAGCTAACTTTCTTGCTTTGATAAGGAGGAAAGATTCCATTGGGGTGCTATAGCCATTGCAACGCTCTAGAATCTGTCCGGAAAATTCAATTTTATTGACATTTTTTTTTGACTAATATAGTGGTGAACTAACTTTCTTGCATAAATGAGAGGGAAAGACTCCATTGGCGTGCTATAGCAATAGCAATGCTCTAGAATCTGCCTAGAAAATTCAATTTTTGCGACATTTTCGTCTAATATCGTGGTGTGTCAGTTTTCTTGGGTAAATAAGGAGGAAAGTACCTATTTACGTGCTATAGCCGTTGCATAGCTATAGAATGTGCCT
>NW_016942431.1:933-1153 GCF_001483705.2 Eufriesea mexicana | reverse complement strand
GTTTGGTTATGTTTGGTTTGCTAAAGCTTGGGTAGGTCTGGCTAGGATAGGTTTTACAAAGTTTGGATAGCTTAGGTTACGTTAGGTTTGGTTAGGTTAGGTTAGGTTAGGTCACATTAGGTCAGGTCGGGTCAGGACAGGTTAGGTCAGGTCAGGTCAGGTCAGGTCAGATCAGGTCTGGTCAGGTCAGGGCATGTCTGGCCAGGTCATGCCAGACCAG
>NW_016942431.1:0-824 GCF_001483705.2 Eufriesea mexicana | reverse complement strand
CGTTAGGTCAGGTCACGTCAGGTGAAGTCAGGTCAGGTCAAGCCAGGTAAGGTCAGGTCAAGTCAGGGCAGGCTAGGACATTCCAGGTTGGTCAGGTTAGGTCATGTCAGGTCAGGTAAAGTCAGGTCAAGCCAGGGTAGGTTAGGTCACTTCACGCCAGGCCACGTCTGGCCAGGTAAGGTCAGGTCAAGTCAGGTCCGGTCAGGACAGGTCAGGTCAGTTCAGGTTAGATTATGTTAGGTTAGGTTAGGTTAGGTTTGCTTGCGATAGGTTAGGTTAGGGTAGGTGAGCTTAGGTTAGGTTTGATTAGGTTAGGTTAGGATTGGTTGGGTTAGTTTATGTTAGGTTAGATTAAGCTAGGTTAGCTAGGTTTGGTTAGGTCATGTTAGGTTAGGTTTCGTTATGTTAGGTTATGAAAAGTTTGGGTAGGTTGGGTTTGGTTATGTTAGGTTTGCTAAATCTTGGGTAGGTTTGGCTAGGATTGGTTTTCAAAGTTAGGATAGGTTAGCTTAGGATAGGTTAGGTTAAGTCAGGTTAGGTCAGGTTTCATCAGGTCCGGTCAGGCAAGGCCATGTCCTGCAAGGACATGTCAGGTCAGTTAGTTCATGTCAGGTCAGGGCAGGTCTGGTCAGGTCTGGCCTTCTCAGGTCAGGTCAGGTCATGTAACGTCTGATCATGACGTGTCCGGGCAGTTCGTGTCTGGTCGGGTCGGGTCAGGTCAGGTCAGGGCAGGTCAGCTCAGGTCAGGTCGTGTCAGGTCGTGATGAGACAGTTCCTTTCATGTAAGGTCAGGTTAGGCCATACCAGGTCGGGTCAGGTGAATT
>NW_016942430.1:0-284 GCF_001483705.2 Eufriesea mexicana | reverse complement strand
GATGGATGGATGTATCGAATGATGGACGAACGACTGAATGCATTTATGGATGTATGGATGTGGTGATGTATGGATGAATGCATGTATGGATTAATTAACGCATGTATCTATGGATGTTTGTATGGTTGTGTGTATTTGTGTATGCATGGATATATGTATGAACGTATGTATGGATGTACATATGGATGGATGAGTGCAAGGATGGATGGATGTATGGATGGATGGATGTGTGGATGTATGGATGTAAGGATGGATGGATGGATTAATGTATGGGCGTTTGTATG
>NW_016942429.1:8786-12991 GCF_001483705.2 Eufriesea mexicana | reverse complement strand
GTGCACGGCGCAAAAGTCGAAGCTACCCTATGCTAACATGGCTAAGTGTAACGTAACACAATGCAGCTTAACTCAACCTAAAGAGAGGAGACTACTATTGCTAGCATACACCAGATCCAAGCAGAAAATATAAGCACATAGGAGAGCGCAGAAATCCGCGGATACCTGTTTATTGATCAAAAGTCTGAACTATCCTCTCATGCCACCAACGAACGTAACATAACCGAATGTAGCTTAGTTCAAACCAAAATTCCGGGATCACTGTTTCTGGCAACCCGAGAGACATGCAGAATATGTCAGAGCACAGCAGAGCGCAGAAATCCTCCGCATTCCAGTCTACAGCGCAAAAGTCAAACACATCCTGGCCCAACTTGACCGAACCTAACCTACCCGAACGTATTGTAGCTCAACGCATCCTGACGGGACCCAAATTGCGGCCCCCTCCAGAGCCAATCAGAGCATATTAGGGCATAATAGAGCGTAGAAACCAACCGAACAGCAGTGAATATAGCAAAGGTCATAGTAACCCATCCTACACTAGCCAAACGTAACATATCCAAACGTAACATATCCAAACGTAACATAAATGAAGCTAACTTGACGAGACCACTTTTTCTGGCATCCACGGAGGCAAGCAGAATGTACTAGAGCACTGTAGAGCGCAGAAATCCAGCGCATTGCAGTGAATAGCGCAAAAGCCTTTGATATGCTAATCTAAGATATCCAAATGTAGCATAATTCAACATGACGTGCCGCGACGACTGCTCCTGCCCACCTCAGAGCAAAGCGGAATGTATAAGGGAAGAGTTGATCACAGCAATCCACCGAACAGCGGTGTAAAGCACGAAAGTAAAATTAGCATATCCTAACATAGCCGAACTTAACATATTGAAACGTACCCTAACTTAACCTGACATGCCGAGAACGCTGTTGCTGGACTCCCCAGAGCAAAGCTGCATATACTACAGCACAGTAAATCGCAGAAAGCCACCAAATAGCAGTGTATAGCACAAAAGCCAAAGATACCTTAACCTAACCGGACCTAACATAGCCTAACCCAACGTAGAATAACTAAAGCTAACGAGACGACACCTCTATTGCTGGCCTCCCCTGAGCTAAGCAGAACACATTAGATCGCAGTGGAGCGCAGAAATCCAACGAATAGCAGTATATAGCGCAAAATTCGAAGCTATCCTATCCGAATATATACACTCTTAACGTAGCCAAACGTGGCATAACTAAACCTAGCGTACCGCGACCACTATTGCAGGCCTCCCCAGAAATGTGCAGAACATATCAGAGGACTGTAGAGCGAAGAAGTCCATAGATTCGTATGTATATCACAAAATTCATGGCTCTCCAGGCCAAACACATGTAAAAGTAACCCAACGGAACCTGGCCTAACTCAACATAACGTGCCGCGACCACTATTTCTGGACTGCCCACGGCGAACCGGGATAAAGTAGAGTACAGTCGTGCGCATATATCCTACGAACAACAGTGCATAGCAGGAATGTCAAAGCTACCTTTACCGAACTTAACCTAACCTAACATAACGAAGCGCAACATAATCCAACATAACGTGCCGAGACAAATATTGCTGGCGTGCGCAGGGCCTAGCAGAATATAGTAGGGCACAGTAGAGCGCCGAAATCATCCGAATAGCAGTGTATAGCACGAAAGTCATTGATATCCTGGCCGAGCTTATCCTAACATAACCTAACCAAAAGTAGCATAATTCAACGTAACATGTCGCGACCGCTGCTGTTGGCCCATCCAGAGCTAAGCAGAATATAGTAGAGCAGATTATATCGCAGGAGTCCACCGTATAATTGTATGTGGCACGAAAGTCAAAGATATCCAGACCTAACCAAAACTATCGAAGCCTAACAAAACGTTGCGTAACTCAAGCTTACGTGCCGAGACAGCTATTTCTTGCCTCCCAAGAGTCGAGCAAAGAATAGGAGAGCAATGTAGAGCGCAGAATTCCACCGAATAGCAGCGTGTAGCACAAAATTGAAAACTATACTCTCATAACCTCACAGAACGAGATATAAGTAAGCGTAACGTAAAAAACCCAATGCGTCGAGACAATTATTGCCAGCATCCCCCGAGACATGCAGCTCAAAATGGAGCACAGTAGAGTGCAGGAAGCCTCCAAATAGCGGCACGTAGCACAGAGGTCAATGATATCCTAACCTAGCCTGTCCTAACCTAACCTAACTAAACCTAGAGTAAATAAACTTATCGAACCGCAACAACTAACACTGGCATATGCAGGACCAAGCAAAGCATATTTCAGCACAGTAGAGCACAGAAATCAACAGAATTGCAGGGTATAGGTCAAAAGTGAGTGCCATCCTAACCAAACAGAGCCTAACCTAACCTAACCGCACGTCACATAACAGAACCTATTGTGCCACGACTACTATTGCTGTCCTTTACAGAGACAAGCAGAACACATTAGAGGAGGGTTGAGTGCAGCAATCCATAGAATCGCTGCGTTTAGCAGAAAAGTTAAAGCTGTCCAAACCTAACCCAAGCCAACGTAACATAACCAAACGTGGCATAACGCAACCTAACGTGCCGAGACCGCTACTGCTGGCAATCCCAGAGGCGAGCAGAATATACTAGAGCACAGTAGAGCGCAGAGATCCACCTCATTGCTGTGAATAGCACAAAAGTCGTAGGTATTGTAGCATAAACAGGCCTAACCTGTCCTAGACGATCGTAGCGACCGCTGATGCCGGGCTCCTCATAGCCTAGCAGAATGTAGTAGAGCACTATTGATCACAGAAATCCGCCGCATGGCAATTTATAGCACAGAAGTCGAACATATGCTGACATAACCTATCCATACCTAACATATCCAAGCGTAGAGTAACTCAACACAACGAGACAAAACCAGTATTGCTGGCCTCCCAGAGCCAAGCAGAGTATATTAGAGCACATTAGGGCGTAGAGGACCACCGAATAGCGATGTATAGCACAATAGACGAAGTTGCATATCCAAACCTAGCCAAACATAACATAACCAGACGTAACCTAACTCAACCTAACATTACGAGACCTCCCTTGCAGGCCTCCATAAAGGCAAGCAGAATATACTAGACCACACTAGTGCGCAGAAACCCACCGCATTGCAGTGAATAGCACAAATGCCGTAGATATCCTAACCTAACCTGTCACAACATAACCTAACCGAACGTCGTGTAACCCAATATGACGTCCGCGGATACTACTCCTGGCCTTCCCAGAGCAAAGCAGGATGTAGTATAGCACAGTAGATCACAAGAATCCGCCGAAGTGCAGTGTATAGCGAAGAGGTCAATGCCATCACGACCAAACTTATCCTAACCTATCCAGCCCATAGCCCAACTGAACGGAACGTCCCGCGACCACTGCTCCTGACCTTCCCAGAGACAAGCATAATGCTGTAGAGCACAGCAGATCACAGGAGCCCACGGAATAGCAGCGTTAAGCACAATAGTCAAAGTAGCGTACGCTAACATACCCAAACGTAACATATCCATACGTAACTCTGCCAAACATGACGAGACCACTATTGCTGGCTTCCACCGAGTCATGCTGAGAGTAGTAGATCACAGTAGTGCGCAGAAATCTACTGTATTGCAGTGAATAGCGCAAATGTCGAAGATATCCTAACCCGACATGTCCTAACCAAACCAAACCGAACGAAGCGTAGCCCAACGAAACGTGCCGCGACCGCTGCTGCCGCACTCCCTAGAGCCAAGCAGAATACAGTAGGGCACAGCAGATGACAAAAACCCACCGGAAAAAAGCGTACATCACGAAAGTCGAAGCCATCCTGTCCAAACGTAACCAATCGTGAAAAAGTCATTCCTACCCTAGCTGAACGTAACGTGCCTAGGCCACTATCGTTGGCCTCCCCTGGGCCAAGTAGAATACAGCAGAGCGCTATATGTAAAAAGCCATGTATAGCCATGTATAGCACGAAAGTCAAAGCCATCATGGCCAAACTTAGCCTCACCTGGTCTGACCAAACATAACGCAACTATAAATAAAGTGTCACGGCCACTACTGCTGGCCTCCCCAGAGTCGACCAGAGTATAGTAGAGCAATGCAGGGCGCGTAGAGCCTTCGAATGGCATTGTATAGCACAAAAGCCAAAGAAACAATAAGCAATCCTCCCTAACCTAACCCAATGAACGGTATCGTAAGTT
>NW_016942429.1:0-1524 GCF_001483705.2 Eufriesea mexicana | reverse complement strand
AAATCCACCGAATAGAAGTTTATAGCACAAAAGTCAAAGATACACTGTCATAACCAAACCAAACGTAACATAACTAGACGCAACCTGACACAGACTTACGTGCCGAGAACGATACTGCTGGCATCCCCATAGCCAAGCAGAATATAGTAGATCACCGCAGCGGGTAGAAGTCCTTCGAATAGCAGTGCTTAGCACAAAAGTCAAAGCCATCCTACCACCAAGCAGGATGTGGTATAGCACAGTAGATCACAAGAATCCACCGAAGAGCAGTGTATAGCGAAGAGGTCAATGCCATCACGACCAAACTTATCCTAACCTATCCAGCCCATAGCCCAACTGAACGTAACGTCCCGCGACCACTGCTCCTGACCTTCCCAGAGACAAGCATAATGCTGTAGAGCACAGCAGATCACAGGAGCCCACGGAATAGCAGCGTTAAGCACAATAGTCAAAGTAGCGTACGCTAACATACCCAAACGTAACATATCCATACGTAACTCTACCAAACATGACGAGACCACTATTGCTGGCTTCCACCGAGACATGCTGAGAGTAGTAGATCACAGTAGTGCGCAGAAATTTATTGTATTGCAGTGAATAGCGCAAATGTCGAAGATATCATATCCCAACATAGAAAATCGTAACATAACCTAACGTAACAAAGCTCAATATAGCTTACCGCGACCACTATTTCTCGCCACCCCAAAGCCATGCAGAATATACCAGAGCACAGAAGAGCGTAGAAATTCACTGCATTGCAGTGCGTAGCGGAAAAGTGTAAGGTACCCTTACCCAACATGAGCTAACCTAACCTATCCAAACGAAGCGTAACTCAACATAACATGCCGTGACATCCACTGATGGGCTTCGTAGAGCCAAGCAGAGCATGCTAGAGCACATTAGAGTGCCGAAATCCACCGAATATCAGTGTACAGCAAAAGTTCCTAAGTAGCATATCCTAACATAGACAAGCGTAACGTAACCAAACGTATCCTAACAATACCCGACATAACGGGACCGCTATTTGAGGCCTGCACGGACACAAGCAGAATGTCGTAGCGCAGTAGCACAGTAAGGCACGGCATTGTAGTGAATAGCTCAAAAGTCGAAGATAGCCAAGCCTAACCTGACCTAACATAACCTAACTGTACGTTGCATAACGCAACCTAACGTGCCGCGACCACTGCTGCTGGCGTCCACAGTGCCAAGCGGAAAATAGTAGAACACTGTTGAGCGCCGAAATCCACGGATAGCAGTGTATAGCAAAAATGTCCAAACCATCGCATGCTAACCACACCCAATTTAGCACAACGGCAAGCGACATAGATCAACCTATCGTACCAAGACCGTTGTTGCTAGCCTCCACGGAAGCAAGCAGGACATACTGGAGCATTGTAAAGCGCAAAAAGCCACCAAATTGCAGAAGAAAGCACAGCAGTAAAAAATATCCTAACCTGGCCCGACCTAACGCAACCTATCCGAACCTAGAATAAATAAACATAACGGGCCGAGAACACTAATACT
>NW_016942428.1:0-922 GCF_001483705.2 Eufriesea mexicana | reverse complement strand
TTCGTCTAATATTGAGCAGAGCAAACCTTTCTGCATAAATTATTTGGAAAGATTCTATTGGTTGCCATAGCCACTGCAATTTGCTATAGCCATTGCATTGCAATAGAATCTCACTGAAAAGTTCAATTTTATTGACATTTTCGTCCAATATTTCTGTGAGCAATCCTTTCTGCGTAAATATGGTGGAAAGATTCTATTGGAATGCTATAGCCATTGCATAGCAATAGAATCAGCATGAAAAGTTCAATTCCATTGACATTTTCGACAAATATTGAGGTGAGCAGTCTTTTCTGCGTAAACATCGAGGTAAGATCGTATTGGTTTGCTATAGCCATTGCATTGCAATAGAATATGACTGAAAAGTACAATTTTCTAGACATTTTCGAGTAATATTTTGGTGAGCAATCCTTTCTGCGTAAATAAGGACGAAAGACTCTATTGATTAGTTATAGCCAATGCATTACAGTAGAATCTGACTGAAAAGTTGAATTCTATTGTCATTTTCGACAAATGTCGTGGTGAGCAGCCTTTTCTGCATGAATCAGGAGGAAAGATCATGTTGGTTTGCTATAGCCATCGCATTGCAGCAGAATATGACTCAAAAGTTCAGTTTTTTTGATAATTTCGTCTAATATAGCGGTGAGCAATATTTTCCGCATAAATAAGGAGGAAATACCATGTTGGTTTCTTATAGCCATTGCATTGCAATAGAATCTCACTGAAAAGTTCAATTTTATTGACATTTTCGTACAATATTTCTGTGAGCAAACCTTTCTGCGTAAATATGGTGGAAAGATTCTATTGGTATGCTATAGCCATTGCATAGCAATAGATTCAGCATGAAAAGTTCAATTCCATTGACATTTTCGACAAATATTGTGGTGAGCAAACCTTTCTGCGTATATAAGGTGGAAAGATTCTA
>NW_016942427.1:0-602 GCF_001483705.2 Eufriesea mexicana | reverse complement strand
ATGCATGTATGGATGGATGTATGGATTGATGGACGTATGGATGGATGCACGTATGGATGGATTTAGGTGTGGATGGTCGGATGTACGGATGAATGGAAGAACGGAAGAATGGATGTATGGATGAATTAAGGTTTGGATGTATGTATGGATGGATGTATGGATGTATGAATGGATGGATGTATATATGTATGGTTGTATGGATTGTTGGATGTATGGATGGATGGAGGTGTGGATGGATGGATTTTTGGATGTATGGATGCATGAATGTTTGGATGTCTGAATGGATGGATGTATGGATGGATGGATGTGAGGTATGTATGTATGCATGTATGGATGTGTGGATGTATGGATGCATGGACGTATGGATGTATGTATGTATGCATGTATGGATGTATGTATATATGAATGTATGGATGGATGGATCAATGATTGGATAGATTTATGGTTTGGTGGGTGAATGGATTTATGGATGGTTGGGTGGATGGACGTATGTACGGATGCGTGTATTGATGTATGTGTGGATGCATTTACGGATGTGCCTACGGATGTATGTATGGTTGTGTGTATGGATGTATGCATGGATGTATGGATGTATGTATGGA
>NW_016942426.1:0-251 GCF_001483705.2 Eufriesea mexicana | reverse complement strand
ACATCCAGCCAACAATCCATCCATCCAGTCCATACACCCATAAATACATCAATACGTACAACCACCCATCCATACATCCAACCATCCATACATCCATGCCTCCGTACATCCGCCCACCAATCCATCCACCCATCCATACATCCATACATACATCAATACATACATCCATACATACACCAGCACATACGTCCATACATACATCCATGCACACATCCTTCCATACATGCACCCACCCATACAAGCACATATCC
>NW_016942425.1:6491-9277 GCF_001483705.2 Eufriesea mexicana | reverse complement strand
AGGTTGGATTAGGATCCGTTTCTGTGATGCGTTCGGCTAGGTTAGGGTAGGCTACCATGCCTTCGCTTGGTTTTGGGGGGCGGAGGGGGGCAGCAACACTAGTCTCGGCGCCTTACTTTGGGTCAGGTTGCGATTGAATATGTTACGTTTAGTTAGGTCAGGATTGGATAGCTTAGATTTTTGTGCTATACACTGCTTTCGGCGAATTTCCATACCGTCGGTTACTCTTATATTCTCTGCTCCACGCTGTGGGGCCAGTAATAGTGTTCTCGGCCCGAGAGTCAAGGATATTCTGTCCATACATGAACCAACCTGAACTAACCAAACGTAGCGTAACTCAACATAACTTGGCGAGACCATTATTCCAGGCATCCCCACATCCAAGGAGGGCATACTAGAGGGCAGTGGGGTGCAGAAGTACGCCGAATAGAAGGGTAGAGCACAAAAGTCAAAGCCACCCTAACCAAACATAACCAAACCTAACCTACACAAACGTACCATAAATCAACCAAACCAGTCACGACTGCTTTTGCTGGCCTCCCCTGGGACAAGCAGATGCCAGTAGAGCAACGCAGTGCACACGCAATGACCGGAAGGCGGTGTACAGCACAAAGGTAAAAGCCACAGTGACAAAGCATATCCGAACTTAGACAAGGCATGCGATACGTAACTCAAGCTTGCGTGCCGAAGCCTCCCAAGAGACAAGCAGCACATACTAAAGCACAGTAGAGAGCAGGAATTCAACATAAAACAGGATATAGCACAAACGTCAAAGCCGCCCTTTCCTAACCAAACCAAACTCAAAGTTACCAAGCCCAGCGCCACCAATCCTAACGTGACGAGACCCATATTGCTGCCCTCCTGGGAGACAAGCAGAATATATTAGAGGAGAGTAGAGCGTAGAAGTCCATAGAATCTCAGTGCACAGCACAATAATGGAAGATACACTATCCTAACATAGCCAAACGTTAGATAAAGGAACGTAGCTTTACTCATACTAACGCGCCGAGACCACACTTGCTTGCCTCCCCAGAGACAATGAGACCATACTAGAGCACAGACACCACGAAAGTCAAAGCAACCCAAGCCAAACCCAAAGTAATGTAACCTCACCAAACCCAGCCTAACTCAACCTAAAGGGCCGAGACCACTATTACTGGCCGCCCAGTGTCGAACAGAGTGCAGTAGAGCAATGTAGATCGTAGACATCCCCCGAATATCGGTGCACATCACAAAAGTCAAAGCTATCCTATTCTAACCGGAACAACCGGAACTTTACCAAACGTAGCCTGACACAACCTATCGTGCCATGACCACATCTGCTGGCCTCCCCAGAGCCGAGCAGAGTATAGTAGAGTGCCCTAGAGCGCAGAAGGCCAGCAAATAGATACGTATAGCACAAAAATCAAAGATACCCTGACCAAACCACACCTAAACTAAGCTAAGCAAACATAGAATAACTAAACCTAACGTGCCGCGAACACTATTGCTGTGTTCTACAGTGACAGACAGGATATGATAGAGCACAGTAGAGTGCAGGAGTCCATAGAATATCAGTGTTGTGCACATGCCAGTGCTATCCTAACCCATCCCAAAGTAACCTAACGTATCCAAACATAATCTAACTCAACATAACGTGCCGCTACTACAATTGCTGGCCTCCCGGATCCAAGCAGGGCATATTAGAGCTTAGTAGAACGCAGATATCCACTGAAGGTCGGTGTATAGCACAAAAGTCAAAGCTACCCAATCCTAACATAACCAACCTACACATAACCAAACGTAACGTACTCAAAACAACGTGCCGAGAACACTACTGCTGGCTTCCGGAGAACCAAGCAGATCACACTGTAGCGCACATGTACACCGACAAGCAGTGTATAGCACAAAAGTCAAAGATATCCAAACCTCACCTGAACTATGCCTAACAAAGCAAACGAAGACAAACGCAGAAGAAACGAGACAAAGCTTTCTAGCCTACCTAGAGACAAGAAGAACATGCTAGACCACAGCAGAGCGCACAAATCAGCCGAATATCAGTGTACAGCACGAACGTGAAAGGTGCCCTTTCATAACCTAACCAATAGCGACATAACCGAACACAACATACATCAATACCGAGACCACATATGCTACCTTCCCGGAGCAGAACAGAACATACTAAACACAATCGATAGCAGAATTGCACGGAATAGCAGTGTGTAACAAAGAAGTCAAAGCCATCCTTCCATAACATAACAAATCGTAACGCAACCATGATAGACCCAACTCATCCTAATATGTCGCGAACACTATTACTGGCCTGCACAGAGACGAGCAGAACATAGTAGAGGAGAAAAGGGCGCAAAAGTTCATAGAATCGAAGTGCATGCAGGAAAGTCAAAGCCATTCAAACCTAACCCATACTAACGTAACATACCCAAACGGTGCATAATTCGATATAACGTGCCGAGACAACAATTGCTGGCATCCACAGAGTCGAGCAGATTATAGTAGAGCAATGCAGAGCGCAGAAATCCACCGAAGAGCAGTGTATAGCACAAAAGTGGCTGATAACCTAACGTAGCCTGTCATAGGCTAACCTAACCGAACGTAGCATAGCACAACGTAACGTGCCACAACCGCTATTGATGTCCTTCGTAGAGCCAAGCAGAGCATATTAAAGCACGTTGGAACGCGGATAACCACCGAATGGCAATGTATAGCACAAAGGTCAAAGCAGCACATCTTAACATAGCAAAACGAAACATTACCAAACGTAACCTAACTCAACCAAACATGATGAG
>NW_016942425.1:0-2361 GCF_001483705.2 Eufriesea mexicana | reverse complement strand
AGCATATCCGAACTTAGACAAGGCATGCGATACGTAACTCAAGCTTGCGTGCCGAAACCTCCATTGCTGGCCTCCCAAGAGCCAAGCAGCACATACTAAAGCACAGTAGAGAGCAGGAATTCAACATAAAACAGGATATAGCACAAACGTCAAAGCCGCCCTTTCCTAACCAAACCAAACTCAAAGTTACCAAGCCCAGCGCCACCAATCCTAACGTGACGAGACCCATATTGCTGCCCTCCTGGGAGACAAGCAGAATATATTAGAGGAGAGTAGAGCGTAGAAGTCCATAGAATCTCAGTGCACAGCACAATAATGGAAGATACACTGTCCTAACATAGCCAAACGTTCGATAAAGGAACGTAGCTTTACTCATACTAACGCGCCGAGACCACACTTGCTTGCCTCCCCAGAGACAATGAGACCATACTAGAGCACAGACACCACGAAAGTCAAAGCAACCCAAGCCAAACCCAAAGTAATGTAACCTCACCAAACCCAGCCTAACTCAACCTAAAGGGCCGAGACCACTATTACTGGCCGCCCAGTGTCGAACAGAGTGCAGTAGAGCAATGTAGATCGTAGACATCCCCCGAATATCGGTGCACATCACAAAAGTCAAAGCTATCCTATTCTAACCGGAACAACCGGAACTTTACCAAACGTAGCCTGACACAACCTATCGTGCCATGACCACATCTGCTGGCCTCCCCAGAGCCGAGCAGAGTATAGTAGAGTGCCCTAGAGCGCAGAAGGCCAGCAAATAGATACGTATAGCACAAAAATCAAAGATACCCTGACCAAACCACACCTAAACTAAGCTAAGCAAACATAGAATAACTAAACCTAACGTGCCGCGAACACTATTGCTGTGTTCTACAGTGACAGACAGGATATGATAGAGCACAGTAGAGTGCAGGAGTCCATAGAATATCAGTGTTGTGCACATGCCAGTGCTATCCTAACCCATCCCAAAGTAACCTAACGTATCCAAACATAATCTAACTCAACATAACGTGCCGCTACTACAATTGCTGGCCTTCCGGATCCAAGCAGGGCATATTAGAGCTTAGTAGAACGCAGATATCCACTGAAGGTCGGTGTATAGCACAAAAGTCAAAGCTACCCAATCCTAACATAACCAACCTACACATAACCAAACGTAACGTACTCAAAACAACGTGCCGAGAACACTACTGCTGGCTTCCGGAGAACCAAGCAGATCACACTGTAGCGCACATGTACACCGACAAGCAGTGTATAGCACAAAAGTCAAAGATATCCAAACCTCACCTGAACTATGCCTAACAAAGCAAACGAAGACAAACGCAGAAGAAACGAGACAAAGCTTTCTAGCCTACCTAGAGACAAGAAGAACATGCTAGACCACAGCAGAGCGCACAAATCAGCCGAATATCAGTGTACAGCACGAACGTGAAAGGTGCCCTTTCATAACCTAACCAATAGCGACATAACCGAACACAACATACATCAATACCGAGACCACATATGCTACCTTCCCGGAGCAGAACAGAACATACTAAACACAATCGATAGCAGAATTGCACGGAATAGCAGTGTGTAACAAAGAAGTCAAAGCCATCCTTCCATAACATAACAAATCGTAACGCAACCATGATAGACCCAACTCATCCTAATATGTCGCGAACACTATTACTGGCCTGCACAGAGACGAGCAGAACATAGTAGAGGAGAAAAGGGCGCAAAAGTTCATAGAATCGAAGTGCATGCAGGAAAGTCAAAGCCATTCAAACCTAACCCATACTAACGTAACATACCCAAACGGTGCATAATTCGATATAACGTGCCGAGACAACAATTGCTGGCATCCACAGAGTCGAGCAGATTATAGTAGAGCAATGCAGAGCGCAGAAATCCACCGAAGAGCAGTGTATAGCACAAAAGTGGCTGATAACCTAACGTAGCCTGTCATAGGCTAACCTAACCGAACGTAGCATAGCACAACGTAACGTGCCACAACCGCTATTGATGTCCTTCGTAGAGCCAAGCAGAGCATATTAAAGCACGTTGGAACGCAGATAACCACCGAATGGCAATGTATAGCACAAAGGTCAAAGCAGCACATCTTAACATAGCAAAACGAAACATTACCAAACGTAACCTAACTCAACCAAACATGATGAGTGCAAATGTCCTAACTACCCTATCCGAACCTCCCAAACGTATCATAACCGAACGTAGCAAGGTCCAACCTAACGTGCCGAGACCACCATTGCTGGCTTCCCTGAGCCAAGCAGAAGATGTTAGAGTACAGAGCTGCGCAGAAATCCACCGCATTGCAGTGAATAGCGCAAAAGCCACAGGTATCCTAGCATATCC
>NW_016942424.1:0-677 GCF_001483705.2 Eufriesea mexicana | reverse complement strand
GGGCAGGACCGACAAAGCTCGATGCAATAACAGTTGTCATAACACTAATGAAATCAGCCATCTACACAGTACTCTCCGTTGGAAATATTTGTTCACTGACGGTTTAAATTCCACAGCAGGTCTAGAAAATTCGATGTCCGCATCAGTTACAGCTAGAGATACTTGCAATTCCCTGCAAGGTAGTTGGTACATCAATCAATACAGCACTCCATCCTTTGGATTAAACTGTTCAATGACGATTTAGCTTATAGTGCTATCTGGAATAACAAAGGTCTGTCCCATTATACCTCGAGGCATTAACAATGACGAAACAGTACTCAGTACAGCAATCATCGCAGTACCTTAGCCAATGGAGTAATTTCTTCCCTTGCAACATAAGTTTAACGCCAATTTTAGAATTATCAACTTACAGTACGGTTATGGCAAGAGATATTTACAATTCCCAGTACTCTATTTGGTACATTCACCAATAGAGCGATGCAGCCGTTAGAATAAGCTGTTCAATGACGACTTATAAACCCTTGCAGCTTTACAATGACGAAGGACTCGCACATTATCACCCGAGAAATTTAAAATTGACGAGAGCGTACTGAGTACAGCCATCATCACTGTACTGTCGGCACTGGACTTATTAGCTCTCTGATGATGTAAATTCCAAAGCAATTCCAGAATAACCA
>NW_016942423.1:1586-3921 GCF_001483705.2 Eufriesea mexicana | reverse complement strand
CTAAAGTACTCTGCTCGACTCTGGGGTGGTCAGTGATGTTGGTCTCGACACGTTCGGTTGAGTTAGGTTACATTCGGGTACTTTACGACCGGTTACCTTAGCAGGGGCTGGCTATCACTTTTGCCATAAACAATGCTTTTCGGCGGATTTCTGCGCTCTACTGTGCTCTAATATGCTCAGCTTGGCTCTTGCAGGGCCAAGAATAGTGGTATCAGCACGTTTCGTTGTGTTAGGCTACGTTTGTTTAAGTTAGGTTAGTTCATGTTAGGTTAGCGTATCTGTGACTTTTGTGCTTTACATTGCAATGCGGTGGATTTCTGCACTCTACTGAGCTCTGGTATGTTTTGCATTGCATTGTGGAGGAGAGCAAAAACGGTCTCGTCTCGTTTGGTTTAGTTTGTCTGCGCTTCGTTTGGTTACGCTAGGACAAGTTAGGCTAGGATTTCTTTGACGTTTGTGCGATTCACTGCTCTTTGGAGGCGTTCTAGTCTCTGCTGTGCCCTGCTATATCCTACTTGGCTCCGGAGAATCAAGCAGTAGTGGTCTCGGCACGTTAGGTTAAGATAGATTGCGTTTGATCGTATCATGTTTGGACTGGTTAGGATAAAGTAGCAGTGACTTTATTGCTATACACTGCTATTCGTCGTATTCCTACGCTCTACATACTCTACTGTGGTCTGCTGTGCGGAGGTCAGTAACAATGGTCTCGGCTAGTTAGTTAGATATTTGCTACGTTCGGCTATGTTACGTTTGGTTAGGGTAGGAGATGATTGCATTGACTTTTGAGCTACGTACTGCCCTTCGGTGGATTTCTGCATTCTGCTGTGCACTAATATGCTCTGCTTGTTTCTGAGGCGGCGAGCGAGAGAGGTCTCGGCACGTTTGGTTGATCTATGCAAGGATTTGTTGGGTTATGTTAATTTGCGTTAGATGTGCATAGCAACGGCTGTCGTGGTTTGCACTGCTGTTCTGTGGATTCCGTGTCTCTGGGGATGCTAGCAATAGTGGTAGCGGCACGCTTGATAGTGTTACGTTACGTATGGTTAGTTTAGGTTAGGTTAGGTTTGGTCAGGTTATCCTTCACCTTTGTTCTGCACACTGCTGTTCGGTGGATTTCTACGCTCTACATTGTTCTATCGTACTCTGCACCGCCCTCGGGTGGGCTGTGCTAGTTGTCTCTTCATGTTAGCAGGAGTTAGGCTGCGGTTTGTAAGGTTACATTTGTCCGCGATAGGTTATGATAGCTTTGACTTTCGTGTTATACAGTGTTATTCTGTGAGCTAGTGCGCTCTTCTGTGCTCTATCGTATTCTGCATGGCCCCGGGGCGTCCTGCAGTAGTGGCTGCGTCTCGTTATGTTGAGTTAGGCTTCGTTTGGTTAGGTTATGTGTGCCTGCGTTAGGCACGGATGGCATTGACTTTTACACTATAGACTGCGACTATGTTGGTTTCTCCTCTCTACAGATATCTGATAGGTTCTGCTTTGCCCTGGGGCGGCCAGCAAAAGTGGTCGCGCCACGTTATGTTGAGCTACGTTACGTTTGGTTTCGCTCCGTTTGGCTAGGTTATGAGGGGCTGGTTATGGCTTCTGCACTGCGTACTGGTGTTCGGCGGATTTCTCTACTCTACTGTGCCCCAAAATGTTCTGCTTCGCTCTGGGGAACTTTCTGCTTGGCCCTGGGAAGGCCAGCAGTATTGGTCTCGGCATGTTAGTCACAGTTAGCTTGCGTTCGGTTATGCGATGTTTGGCTAGGTTAGAATTGGATAGCCTTGACTTTTGTGCTATACACTGTTATTCGGTGAATTCCTGCCCTCTACTCTGCTACAACGTAATCTGCTTTGCCCTGTGGTGTCGAGCACTAGCGGTCGTGGCACGTTCTTTAGTGTTACGTTACGTTCTGTTAGGTTAGGTTACGTAGTGTTATGGTAGGTCAGCACCGACTTTGTGCCACACACTACTATTCCATTGTCCCCTGCGCACATCTGTGCGCTATCAAACTCTGCTCGTCTCGCTGGACGCCTGGAATAGTTCCCTCGGCACGTTACGCTGAGTCATGTCACGTTTGGCTCCGTCAGGTTCTGGTGCGTTTGCTAGGGATGGCTACGGCTCGTGCGCTATACACTGCTTTTCGGGATATTTCAGGGTTCTACTTTGCTCTACTGTAATCTGCTTGGCTCTAGTGAGGCCAGTATCAGCTGTCGTGGCACGTCTGGTTGGGTTACTTTACGTCTGTTTATGTTACGATTGGTTAGGTTAGGATAGGATAGCTTCGACTTTTGAGCTATAAACTGTTTTTGGGTGGATTTCTGTGCTGTGCTGTTCTCTAATACGCTAT
>NW_016942423.1:0-1558 GCF_001483705.2 Eufriesea mexicana | reverse complement strand
GGTTACGTTCGGCCTTGTTAGGTTAGGATACCATTGTCTTTTGTGCTATATACATTTGTCCGGTGGATTCCTGCCCTCCAGTTCGATCCACTCTGATCTGATAGTCCCTGGAAAGCGGGAAATGTTGCCCGCGGCACGTTACGTTGAGCTTGTCTACGTTAGATTAGGCTATGTTAGTTTAGGTTAGGTTTGGATATCCCTCACTTTTCTGCTGTGCACTGCAATTCTATGGATTTCAGCGCCCTACTGTCCTCTAATACGATCTGCATTGCCACGGATGCCAGCAATAGTGATCGCGGCACATTACGTTGTGTTAGATGAAGCTTGGTTAGGTCAGGTATGGTTAGGGTAGGACGGTATAGCTTCGATTTTTATGCTATACAATGCAATTCGGTGGATTCCTGCGCTCTGCATGGCCTTA
This sequence comes from Eufriesea mexicana, assembly GCF_001483705.2. Classification (NCBI taxonomy): domain Eukaryota; kingdom Metazoa; phylum Arthropoda; class Insecta; order Hymenoptera; family Apidae; genus Eufriesea; species Eufriesea mexicana. The sequence goes on along the minus strand of NW_016942423.1, from coordinate 1,137 downwards.
CTATATTCTGCTCGGCACTCGGGATGCCAGAAATGGTGGTCGCCGCACTTTAGGTTGAGTTAGGCTCCGTTTGGGTATGTGTCGATTGGTTGGATCAGGAGAGAATAGCTTTGACCTTTGTGCTACACGTTCTTGCTCGGTGGATTTCTGCGCTCCACTTTGCTGAATCACACTCTGGTTGAGTGTGTGGACGCCAGGAATTGTGGTCGCTTCACGTTAGGTTGAGATATGTTACATTTGGTTGGGATGACTTCGACTTTTATGCTATACACTGCGCTAATATTCTCTGCTTTTCTCTGGGTATGGCAGTAATGGTAGTCTCGACACGTTATGTTGAGTTATGCTACGTTTGGTTAGTTCAGGTTTTGCCAGGTTAGGGTAGTATGTCCCAGGCTATAGTGCTACACACTGCTATGCGGTGGATTTCAGCGCTCTACATTACTTTACTATAATCTGCCGGACACTGGGGCGACCAGTGACATTGGCCTCGGCACGCTAGTTTTGTTAAGTTTCGTATCGTTGGAAAAGGTAGGGAAGGTTTGGTCAGGATTACTTTGACTTTTGTCTGTGCGTTGCTACACGGGAGATTCCCGCGCTCAGAATGGCCCTACTATACTCCGCGGGAACCTGGGGAGGCGAGAATTCGTGGTTGTGGCAAGTAAGTTTGAGTTGGGTTACGTTTGGTACTGTGAGGTTAGGTTAAGTTTGATTAGGAAAGCTCTGACCTACGTGCTATACACCGTTACCAGTTGGATGCCTGTGATCTGTGGTGCTCTGCTATATTCTGCTTGGCTCTGGTGACGCAGGCAGCAGTGGTCGCGGCACATGTTGAGTTCTGCTACGATTGGTGTGGTTAAGTTAGGTCTGGTTAGGTTAGGATATCTTCGACTCTTGTGCTATTCACTGCAATGCGGTCGGTTTCTGCGAACTGCTGTGCTCTAGTACATCCTGCTTATCTTTCTGGAGGCCAGCAGTAGTGGTCTCGACATGTTAGGTTGTTTTATGCTTCGTTTGGTTATGCTACGTTTGGCTTGGTTAGTAAAGGATAATTTGTCGTTTATGCTATACACCGCTATTAGGTGTGTTTCTGCGCTCCCATGTGCTACAGTACGCAATGCTTGCGTCTCTGGCGTGGCC
>NW_016942422.1:0-583 GCF_001483705.2 Eufriesea mexicana | reverse complement strand
TAGATTTTGAATAGACCTATTACCAGGTAAGTAGGTGGCATTACTTGAGATTGGATTGAAGGCATTAGGCGATCTATTCACGATGCTATAACAGATTATAGATTTCGAATAGACCCACCCTCTCGCAAGTAGATGACTGTACTTGCCATTGGATTGATGGCGTTAAGCGATCTATTCAGCAAGCGATAACAGGATGTAGATTTTGAATGGACCAATTCTATGGCAAGTAGATGGCTGTAGTTGCCATTGGTCGAAGACGTTGGGCGACCTATTCTCCAAGCTATAACAGATTATATATTTTGAATAGACCTATTCTCTGGCATGTAGATTGCTGTACTTGCCATTGGATAGAAGGCGCTAGGCGTTCTATACACCAAGCTGTAACAGATTATAGATTTTGAATAGACATATTCTTTGGCAAGTAGATGGCTGTACTTGGCATTGGATTGATGGCTTTAGTCGAACTATTCACCCAGCTGTAACAGGTTGTAGGTTCTGAATAGACCTATTCTCTGGCAACTATCTGGCTGTACTTGCCACTGGATTGAAGGCGCTAGGCGATCCATTCACCAGGCTATAACAG
>NW_016942421.1:0-2128 GCF_001483705.2 Eufriesea mexicana | reverse complement strand
GAATATGCTAGAGCACATTAGAGCTCAGATATCCGCGGATAGCCGTGTATGGCACAAAAGTCTTGACTATGCTATCCAAACCTCACCAGACGTAACATGCACAAACGTACCATAACTCATCCTAACGTGCCTAGACCGCTACTGATGGCCTTCCCAGATCCAAGAAGAATGTACTAGAGCACAGCAGAGCGCAGAAATCCACCGCATTGCAGCGTATAGCACGAAAGTCATACCGCATTGCAGCGTATAGCACGAAAGTCAGACACACCTCTTCTTGCCTGACCTTACTTAACCTTTCCAAACGTACTGTAGCAAGGCGTAACGTAACGGGGCCAATATCTCTGGCCTCCCCAGAGCCAAGCAGAGCATGTTAGAGCACAATAGAGCGCTGAAATCCAACGAGTATCAGTGAAGAGCACGGAAGTCATAGTAGCATCACCTAACCTTGACAAACGTAACACACACAAACGTATTATAGATCAAACTAACATGACGAGACCACTATTGTTGGCGTCCACAGAGACAAGCAGAATGCACTATAGCAAGGTTGTACGCAGAAACCATCCTCATTGCAGTGAATTTTACGAAAGTCGGAGACACCCTAACAGAACCTGACCTAACCAAACATAGCCGACCGTAGCACAGATCAATGAAACGTTCCGCGACCATTACTTCTGGCCTACCCATAGCAAAGCAGATTAAAAGAGTAGAGTAGGTCACAAAAATCCGCCGAAAGGCAGTTTATAGCACGAAATTCAAAGGAGCATGCCCTAACAGCCAAACGTGACATGCCCAAGCGTATCCTAGCCCAACCTAACATGTCGAGGCCACAATTGCTGGCACCACATAGACAAGGAGAATGTACTAGAACGCAGTAGTGCGCAGCAATCAAATGTGTTGCAGAGTACGAGAGAAGGGTCGAAGCCAATCTAACCATACGTAACCGAACTTAACCTAACGAAACCAAACCTAACATTGTCTAACCAAACGTAAAGTATCCAAACCTGTCGTGTCACCATCTCTATTGCTGGTCACGCCAGATGCGAGCGGAGCATAGTAGAGCAATGAAGAGTGAAAAAATCATCCTAATTGAAGTGTATACCACAAAGATTTAATTCAGCCTTTCCTAACTTAACCAAGCGTAACGTAAACAAACGTAACCAAAATCCTCGTCGGATGCCGAGTCCACAATTGCCGCCCACCTCAGTGAAAGCTGGACGTATTAGAGGAGAGCAGAGTGCAGAGGTCCATAGAATCTCAGTGCAAAGCACAACAGTCGAAGCTACCCTATCCTAACATAGCCAAATGTAGCATAGGCAAAGGTAGCTTACCACAATCTAACGAGCCGAGACCACTATTTCTGGCCTCCCGAGCATATTAGAGCACAGTCGAGCGCAGAAATCCACCGAAAAGCAGTGTAGAGCACAAAAGTCACAGCTGCCCATGCCCAACCTAACCAAACGTAGCATAACCAAACGTAGCCAAACTCAACCTGACAGCCCGACACCGCTACTGCTGACTTGCCCAGGGTCAAGCAGAATATACTACAGCTCAGTGGATCACAGACGTCCGCGGCGTTTCAGTGAATAGGGCAAAAGTGGAATATGTTCGGACCTAACCTGACCTAACCTAACGCAACCAAGCGTAGCATGGCTCAACGCTACGTACGGCGACCACAGCACCTGGCTTCACCGAAGCCAAGCAGAATGTAGTGGAGCATAGACGATCATAGGAATCCACCGTATAGCAGTGTATTGCGCGAAAGTCGAAGCAATCCTATATAAACCAGCATAACCTAACCTAACCAATCTGAACACAACAAAACTTAAAGTGCTGCGGCAACTATTGCTAGCGTCCCCAGAGTCGAGCAAAGCATATCAGAGCAATATAGGGCGCAGGATTCCACCAAATAGCAGTGTACAGCAAAAAAGTCAAAGAAATCCTTACCGACACCACCTAACCTAACCTAACGAAACGAAACCTAACTCAACCTAACGAGCATAGCCCACTGCCACTGGCCTCCCCAGAGCCAAGCAGAGCGTATTAGAGCACATCAGAGCGCAGAGATCCACGGAATTGCAGTGTATAGCACAAAAGTCAGGGTAGCCTATCCTAACGTAACCAAACT
>NW_016942420.1:0-681 GCF_001483705.2 Eufriesea mexicana | reverse complement strand
TTCCATTGGCTTGCTGTAGCCATTGCATTGCAATAGAATCTGACGGAAAGCTCATTGTCGGCTCATATGGTTGTGTGCAACCTTTTCGGCATTAATAAGGAGGAAGGATTCTATTGGTTTGCTATAGTCACGCCATTGCAATAGAATATGACCGAAAAGTTCAATTTCATTGACATTTTCGTCTAATATTATACAAATATCGTGGTGAGCAAAATCTTCTGCATAAATAAGGAGGAAAAATCGAATCGGTTTGCTGTAGCCATTGCATTGCAATAGAATCTGACAGAAAAGATCAATTTTATTGACATTTTCGACAAATGTTGTCGTGAGCAAACTTTTCTGCATAAATCAGGAGGAAGGATCCTATTGGTTTGCTGTAGCCATTGCATTGCAAAAGAATCTGCCAAAAAAGATCAATTATATTGACACTTTCGACCAATATCTTGTTGCGCAATCTTTCTGCGCAAATAAGTGGGAAAGAATTCAATGGTTTGCTATAGACATTGCATTGCAACAGAATCTGACCGAAAAGTTCAATTTCATTGACATTTTCGACTAAAACCTAGCTGAGCAAACTTTTCTGCACAAATTAGGAGGAAGGATCGCATTGGTTTGCCATAGCCAATGCATTGCAACAGAATCTGCCAAAAAACATCTATTATATTGACACTTTCGACCAAT
>NW_016942419.1:0-853 GCF_001483705.2 Eufriesea mexicana | reverse complement strand
CAATAAAATTGAATTTTCCAGCCAGATTCAATACCATTGCAATGGCTATAGCTTGCAAATATAGTCTTTCCTCCTTGCTTATGCAAGAAAGTTAGCTCACCGCGATATTAGTCGAAAATGGCAATAAAATTAAACTTCCAGAAAGATTCTATAGCATTGCAAAGCCTATATCACGACAATAGTATCTTTCCTCCGTATTTATGCGAGAAAGATAACTCACCACGATATTAGTCGAAAATGGCAATAAAATTAAACTTCCAGAAAGATTCTATAGCATTGCCGTGGCTACAGTTTGCCAATAGAATCCACCCGGCTTATTACGGCAGGAAGGATATCTCACCACTTTAATAGTCGAAACAGTCAATAATATTGAACTTTCCAGCCAGATTCTACAGCATTGCATAGCCTATAGCACGACAATAGAATCTTTCCTCCTTATTTATGCGAGAAAGATAACTCACCACGATATTAGCAGAAAATGTCAATGAAATTGAATTTTCCAACCAGTTTCTATAGCATTGCAATGGTTATAGCTTGCCAATATAATCTTTCCTCCTTGTTTACGCAAGAAAGTTAGCTCACCACGATATTAGTCGAAAATGTAAATAAAATTGGATTTTCCAGCCAGATTCTGCAGAAATGCAATGGCTATAGCACTCCGAACGGATCTTTCCTTCGTACATATGCAAGGAAGTAAACTCACCACGATATTAGTCGAAAAAGTCAATAAAATTAAATTTGCAATCCAGATTCTATAGCATTGCAATGCCTACAGCACGCCAATAGAATATTTCCTCCTTATTTATGCAAGAAAGATATCTCATGACGATATTACTCGAAAATGTCAATAAAA
>NW_016942418.1:0-587 GCF_001483705.2 Eufriesea mexicana | reverse complement strand
CAAGGAAGGTAGCTCATCAGGATATTTGTCGATAATGTCAATAAAATTGAATTTCCGTTCCAGATTCTGTAGCTTTGCAATGCCTAGGGCACGCCAACAGTATGTTTCCGCCTTATTTATGCAAGAAAGGTAGCTCACCACAATTTAAGTCAAAATGCCATAGAATTGAGTTTTTCAGCCAGATTCTAAAGCATTGCTATGGAGGCAGCTCGCCAATAGAATCTTTCTTCCTTGTTAGTGCAAGAAATTTAGCTCACCCCGATATTAGTCGAACATGTCAATAAAATTGAATTTTCCAGGAGTATTCTATAGCATTGCAAATGCTAAAGCACGCCAGTAGAACCTTTCCTCCTCATTTATGCAAGAAAGTTAGCTCGCCACGATATTGTATTAGTCGAAAATGTCAATAAAATTGAATTTTCCAGCAAGATTCTATAGCATTCCAATGGCTATTGCGCGTCAATAGAATCTTTCTTCCTTATTTATGCCAGAAAGTTAGCTCACCATTATAGTAAAAGAAAATGTTAACAAAACTGTATTTTCAGCCTCATTCTATATCAATGCAATTTCTATAGCACTCAAAAAGG